>NC_056444.1:14956893-15256893 GCF_018296145.1 Oncorhynchus tshawytscha
CAGAATATACAGACAGGCAATAAATAAACTGTATATACATCCAAGATACTGTATATAGATGCAACATTTACAGAATACACATACAGTATGTACACAATGAATGCCAGGCAAAGAATACGGACTCGGCCTATATTATAAACATCACTCAGTCCACCACTTCGATCCGCCACTCAGCCCTGCCTCCCCTACTGCCTACTTGGCCCTCAAAACCAATTATGTGGGACACTTGGAGATTATAAACAAGATTGATAAGCAGTCTCTCGCAGTGAAACCGAATGAGTCACCCTAGATGCAATAAAGGGACCGAGTTCAGAAAGCACCAGAGAAACCGACGCAGAGCCTCTTCTGCTAAGACATTCTCGTAATCTACTATTGCTCTAAAGGTGGTCATTGCAAAATGCCTCCTATGAAATTCTTCAGACTTGAGTGACATAACAACATGCTTGGGAACTTCATCTGAAGATTGATAAGAGAATACAGTTCATCCGTCAGATAAGATTGTCAGAGTCGTGTGTATAGGTGGCAGGGAAGTCAGGCGCAGGAGAATCAAACTGAGTGTAATGGAGTTATTTAATAACAACAGACGAAAACGTAACTCCAACACTAAATGTAACAAATAAAAGAAAGTGGGTACGAGGACCCGATCGCGCACCAATACAAAACAACAAAACACTGAAATAACATACAATCTCTGAATAAGACATGACGGGAAACAGAGGGTTAAATACACAACAGGTAATGAATGGGATTGAAACCAGGTGTGTAGGAAGACAAGACAAAACCAATGGAACATTTTAAATGTATCAATGATGGCTAGAAGACCAGTGATGTCGACCGCCGAGCACCGCCCGAACAAGGAGAGGCTTCGACTTCGGCAGAAGTCGTGACAACGATATGTCTATCTGCTTATTATTACATAATCACATTCACCCGGGTTGGGGACAATTCAGGAAGTACACTGAAATTCCAATTATCTTCGATGCTTTTCAATGAGGAACATTGGAATTTGGTTTACTTTAATACTTTGTGATATTCACACATTGCTAATCAAAGACAAACAACATGTTCCTCGAGTCTAGTCTATTTCAATTTAGTCCGCTTCATGAGCTTTTACGTAAATAAGTAATACATGCCTCAATAACTTGAATGATATTACAGAGAACCAGAACCCCAGCAGCAAAATCTAGGTATAGACTACTGCATCTGAAAACAGTAGTCAGATGTTTTGTGCTGCATCCAAATCAACAGCATTAATCTAACTGTGTATGACACTCCATGAGCTCTCTCCTCATCTTTGCCTTACCCAGTCTCTCTCAAAATGTCTCCAGAAAGGTCAATGCTTTGAATAGCATGCACAGTTTGAGTTCGCCACAGAATTGCACTTTTACTGGTACTTTTATCTATTTATATCTCTAACTTCCCATGATTTAATATTCAAGTGAAAAAAGTCATGTTTGCAATTATGTAATGCTTTCTTGTGGTTTATTGAGATGCACACAAGACAATGTTGCAACTGGATCGAAGTTAGATCATTAACCTAGAACTTGAAAAAAATGGACTTTCAATTGAGTCTTTTTTGTTGTTGCATTTTTTGTCCAGAACTATAGGCTTCATCTAGTTTTGTAAAGCTGGCCCCTTAGTGTCGGCCAAAACATTTTTTGTCCAGAATTATAGGCTTCATCTAGTTTTGTAAAGCTGGCCCCTTAGTGTCGGCCAAAACATTTTTTGTCCAGAACTATAGGCTTCATCTAGTTTTGTAAAGCTGGCCCCTTAGCCAAAACATTTTTGTCCAGAACTATAGGCCAAAACATTTTTTGTCCAGAACTATAGGCTTCATCTAGTTTTGTAAAGCTGGCCCCTTAGTGTCGGCCAAAACATTTTTTGTCCAGAACTATAGGCTTCATCTAGTTTTGTAAAGCTGGCCCCTTAGTGTCGGCCAAAACATTTTTACCATAGATGAACTTAAGGTAGTGTTCTGTTCAGTCAACAAAAACCCAGCACAAGTCTTCGTTTGACCAAAATGTCACCCTTAGATCCATTGACAGCCTCAGTGTCTTTTCCTCAGAACAGAGCCAGAGGAGTCTTCTCATGGAAATGTGGATACATCAAAAAGAAGTTCAGTGGATTCCGTTTATGTACATAGGTCTTTCTATAAATAATTTTGAAACGGTTTTAATTAAACAAAAATAAAAACGATTTTCATGTTATTGCATATGTTTACTTAAAGGGATAAAAGTGAATGTATACAAATTGGCCCATAACTCCATCTAGAAAATAGGCCTAGGACTATACATCCTTTAAGCAGGGTTCATACAGACATTGGCAAGTCAAATGCAAGGACATTCAGGGACTTTTTCAAGCATTTTATTGTGATTTTTATGGACCTTAATGTTATAAAATTGTATAATTTATATAATAGTACATATAGGGCCTAATATAGACCCCCCCAATAAATCATGCAAAAAGTGACATAAAAGTAGGAAATTACCATTTTAAGATTTATTTATTTTTTGTCCTTGCCAATGCATTGATATTGAAATTATTATGTTCTAAAACATGTGAGAATAATGTGGACTTGCCTGACTAAATAAATTGGATGCATGCATGGCTAACGCAGGCACACGTATTAAAGCCATGAGTAGCGGAAGTATTAATCTCACCATTTGAATCTCACCATGATTTTATAATGAGAAAGTTACTAAAAAATAAGGTCAATTCTTTTATGGAAAGATTTGTATGGAAGGCGAAGTCAACATTAGATGTTGTCGTCCTCGTAATAACTGGAGGTGGTTTTACCACAACACAGTAAGTAGCGCAACACTCATCAATTAAAGTGCAGAAATACACCATCCCATCTGGTTTGTGCTTAGTGGGACTATCATTTGTTTTTCAACAGGACAATGACTCAAAACACACCTTTATTTGGGCTGAGATCCCACTAACGGGATCGATATGACAACAGCCAGTGAGTGCAGGGCACCAAATTCAAACAAACAGAACTATTTCACATTTTAAAGATACCCTTCTTGTTAATCCCACCACAGTGTCCGATTTCAAATAGGCTTTACAGCGAAAGCACCACAAATGATTATGTTAGGTCAGAGCCAAGACACAAAAATCAGAAATAGAGATTGATTAATTCTCTAACCTTTGATGATCTTCATCAGATGACACTCATAGAACTTCATGTTACACAATACATGTATGTTTCGTTCGATAAAGTTCATATTTATATAAAAAAATCTCAGTATACATTGGCGCGTTATGTTCAGTAGTTCCAAAAACATCCGGTGATTTTGCAGAGAGCCACATCAATTTACAGAAATACTCATCATAAATGTTGATGAAAATACAAATGTTATATATGGAACTTTAGATACTTCTCCTTAATAATGCAACCGCTGTGTCAGATTTCAAAAAAACTTTACGGAAAAAGCAAACAATGCAATAATCTGAGTACGGCGCTCAGAGACCAAAATAACCCAAACAGATATCCGCCATGTTGGAGTCAACAGAAGTCAGAAATAGCATTATAAATAGACTTACATTTGATGATCTTCATCAGAATGCACTCCCAGGAATCCCAGTTTCACAATAAATGTTTGTTTTGTTCGATAATGTCCATCATTTATGACCTAATACCTCCTTTTGTTAGCGCGTTCAGTTCACAAATCAACATTCATGACGCGCGTTCACTAGGAGCAGACGAAAAGTCAAAAAGTTCCGTTACAGTCCGTAGAAACATGTCAAACGAAGTATAGAAGCAATCTTTAGGATGTTTTTAACATAAATCTTCAATAATGATCCAACCTGGAGAATTCCTTTGTCTGTAGAAATGCAATGGAACAGAGCTCGCTCTCACGTGAACAAGCGTCACGAGCTCATGGCTCTCTGCCAGAGCCCTGACTCATTCCCCTCTCATTCGCCCCACTTCACAGTAGAAGTATTAAACAAGGTTCTAAAGACTGTTGACATCTAGTGGAAGCCTTAGGAAGTGCAACATGACCAATATCCCACTGTATCTTCAATAGGGAATGAGTTGAAAAATGACCAACCTCAGATTTCCCACTTCCTGGTTGGATTTTTTTCTCAGGTTTTTTCCTGCCATATGAGTTCTGTTATACTCACAGACATCATTCAAACAGTTTTAAAAACGTCTGTGTGTTTTCTATCCAAATATATGAATCATATGCATATCTTCGCTTCTGGGACTGAGTAGCAGGCAGTTTACTCTGGGCACCTTATTCATCCAAGCTACTCAATACTGCCCCTAGCCATAAGAAGTTAACAAAGACAAGCATTTTAGCTCAAACTATACATTCCAAAAAATGACCATAAGGTCTTGTTTTCTCAAGGTCTAGATCACTTCTTGGGACTGCGACCCCCTCTGTGAGATTGAATGGCTTGATTAAAACAAAGGAATGTCCAATGTGCTCTGTGTTGAAAATATCATTAGGCATATCAAGTTTAGAAAAATAAAATGGAGGCTGTCCCCTAGGTCGCTTACAGCATCCCAGCACTAAGTCATGGCTGTCTCTTTCTGGTTGTGTGGTCAGGTTACAGCTGTCAAAACAGAGAGAGAATTGTCACGTCAAGGTCACTTGGAGGTCATGGATGGGATATACTGTAAGCTATGGGGTGTTTTGTTTGTTTTCGCTCTTATCTACGGCACCATTTCCAACGCAGATACGTTCGACGACTTTCAAATGTCACTTCAGAGGACTGAAATGATCTCCATGTGCATGTAGTCTGAAATACGGGTGATGTTACGGATGTATTGGACAGCAACACAATGCGTCTTATCTGAGGATAGTTCCTGCCTGTCTTATATTCAGGTTGATAGACTGGGTCACATAACACATTAATTAACATCAAATGCATTTGAGTCATCCAAGATTTAACAATAATCCTGCACTTTGAATGTATATATTGCTGTGTGTCAGAGGCAAAGTAATGAAGGAGAAATAATAATAATAAATGCAATTTGTATAATGCTTTTCATTAGTTATCTCAAAGCTATACTTAGAATTTTTTTAAAGAAAATAAATATATACAGTACCTGTCAAAAGTTTGGACACACCTATTCATTAAAGAGTTTTTCTTGATTTTTACTATTTTCTACATTGTTGAATAACAGTGAAAACATCAAAACTATGAAATAGCGCACATGGAATCATGTAGTAACCAAAAAAAGTGTTAAACAAATCAAAATATATTTTAGATTCTTCAAATTGCCAACCTTTGTCTTGATGACAGCTTTGCACACTCTTGGCATTCTCTCAACCAGCTTCAATGATTTTGGAATGATTTTCCAACAGTCTTGAAGTAGTTCTCACATATGCTGAGCACTTGTTGGCTGCTTTTCCTTCACCCTGCGGTCCAACACATCCCAAACCGTCTCAATTGGGTAGAGGTCTGGTGATTGTGGAGGCCAAGTCATCTGATGCAGCACTCCATCACTCTCCTTCTTGGTCAAATTGCCTGGAAGTGTGTTTTGTGTCACTGTCCTGTTGAAAAACAAATTATAGTCCCACTAAGCGCAACCCAGATGGGATGGCATATCGCTGCAGAATGCTGTGGTAGCGATGCTGGTTAAATCCCAGACAGTGTCACCAGAAAATCACCCCCACACCATCACACCTCCTCCTCCATGCTTCACGGTGTGAACCACACATGCAGAGATCATCCGTTCACCTACTCTGTATCTCACAAAGACACGGTGGTTGTAACCAAAAATCTCAATTGTGGACTCAAAAACCTCTCTGTTTTCGCCCACAGGACTGTCGCTGACCAGATGTTTTTTGTCCGTTGCACCATTCTCAGTAAACCCTAGACACTGTCATGCGTGAAAAGCCCAGGAGGGTGCCCATTTTTTAAGTACTGGATCCGGCGTGCCTGGCATCGACGATCATACCACGCTCAAAGTCGCTTAGGTTTGTTTTGCCCATTCTAATGTTCAATTGAATAGTAACGGAATACCTCGATGCCGGTCTGCTTGTTTTAAATAGCAAGCCATGGCCAGGTAACTCACTGTCCATAGGAGCAACACATTTTTGTGAACGGGTGGTGTAATTAATAAACTGGACAGTGAGTGAGTGAATGAATGTATATACAGTACCAGTCAATAGTTTGGAGACATCTACTCATTCAATGTTTTTTCTTTATTTTCTACATTTTCTACATTGTAGAATAATAGTGAAGACATATATTTTATATTTGAGATTCTTCAAAGTAGCAACTCTTTGCCTCAATGACAGCTTTGCGCACTCTTGGCATTCTCTCAACAAGCTCCATGAGGTAGTCACCTGGAATGCATTTCAATTAACATGTGTGCCTTGTAAAAGTTCATTTGTGGAAGTTCTTTCCTTCTTAATGCTTTGGAAACAATCAGTTGTGCTGTGACAAGGTAGGGGTGGTATACAATAGATAGCCCTATTTGGTAAAAGACCAAGTCCATATAATGGCAAGAACAGCTCAAATAAGCAGAGGAACGACAGTCCATCAATACTTTAAAACATGAAGGTCAGTCAATGCAGAACATTTCAAGAACTTTTAAAGTTTCTTCAAGTGCAGTTGCAAAAACCATCACACGCTATGATGAAGCTGGCTCTCACGGGGACCGCCACAGTGAAGGAAGACCCAGATTTACCTCTGCTGCAGAGGATAAGTTCATAGAGTTACCAGCCTCAGAAACCAGCAATTAACTGCACCTCAGATTGCAGACCAAAGTTCAAGTAACAGACACATCTCAACATCAACTGTTCAGAGGAGACTGCGTGAATAAGTCTTCATGATTGATTTGCTGCAAAAAAACACTACTATTAGACACCAATAATAAGAAGAGACTTGCTTGGGCCAAGAAACACGAGCAATGGACATTAAACAGGTGGAAATCTGTCCTTGTCTGATGAAATTTGAGATTTTTGGTTCCAACCTCCGTGTCTTTGTGAGACGTAGAGAAGCTGAACGGATGATCTCCGTATATGTGGTTCCCACCGTGAAGCATGGGGGAGGAGGTGTGATGGTGTCGGGTGCTTTAATGGTGACACTGTCTGTAATTTATTTAGAATTATTGGCACACTTAACCAGCATGGCTACCACAGCAATCTGCAGTGATATGCCATCCTATCTGGTTTGTACTTAATGGGACTATCATTTGTTTTTCAACAGGACAATGACCCAAAACACACCTCCAGGCTGTATAAGGGCTATTTGATCAAGAAGGAGAGTGATGTAGTGCTGCATCAGATGACCTGACCTCCACAATCACCTGACCTCCAAGAGTGTGCAAAGCTGTCATTAAGGCAAAGGGTGGCTACTTTGAAGAATCTCAAATATATTTTGATTTGTTTAACACTTTTTTGGTTACCACATGATTCCATGTGTTATTTCATAGTTTAAGTCTTCACTATTATTCTATACCGTAGAAAATATTTTTAAAATAAAGAAAAACTCTTGAATGAGTGTCCAAATTTTTGACAGGTACTGAACATACACACGCAATCAAAACAATATACATTTAGAATCAAGGCAGGTAAAATAGCAATTAGGCTAGATCAGGGCTGAGATCTCCAACCCTGTTCCTGGAGAGCTTCTCTCCTGTAGGTTTTCATTCCAATCCCAGTTGTAACTAGCCTGATTCAGCTTGCTTATCAACCAGGTAATTATTAGAATCAGGTGTGCTAGATTAGGGTTGGAACGGGGTTGGAATGGAAACCTACAGGACCGTAGCACTCCAGGAACAGAGCTGGAATGAAAACTTACAGTACGCTAACTATCCAGGAACAGGGTTGGAGTGAAAACCTACAGAACGGTAGCTCTCCAGGAACGGGGTTGGAGTGAAAACCTACAGAACGGTAGCTCTACAGGAACGGGGTTGGAGAGAGAACCTACAGGACGGTATCTCTTCAGGAACGGGGTTGGAGAGAGAACCTACAGGACGGTAGCTCTTCAGGAATGGGGTTGGAGTGAAAACCTACAGGACGGTAGCTCTTCGGAACGGGGTTGGAGAGAGAACCTACAGGACGGTATCTCTTCAGGAACGGGGTTGGAGAGAGAACCTACAGGACGGTAGCTCTTCAGGAATGGGGTTGGAGTGAAAACCTACAGGACGGTAGCTCTTCGGAACGGGGTTGGAGAGAGAACCTACAGGACGGTAGCTCTTCGGAACGGGGTTGGAGAGAGAACCTACAGGACGGTAGCTCTTCAGGAATGGGGTTGGAGTGAAAACCTACAGGACGGTAGCTCTTCGGAACGGGGTTGGAGAGAGAACCTACAGGACGGTAGCTCTTCTGAACGGGGTTGGAGAGAGAACCTACAGGACGGTAGCTCTTCAGGAACAGGGTTGGAGAGAGAACCTACAGGACGGTAGCTCTTCGGAACGGGGTTGGAGAGAGAACCTACAGGACGGTAGCTCTTCGGAACAGGGTTGGAGAAAGAACCTACAGGACGGTAGCTCTTCAGGAACGGGGTTGGAGAGAGAACCTACAGGACGGTAGCTCTTCGGAACGGGGTTGGAGAGAGAACCTACAGGACGGTAGCTCTTCGGAACGGGGTTGGAGAGAGAACCTACAGGACGGTATCTCTTCAGGAACGGGGTTGGAGAGAGAACCTACAGGACGGTAGCTCTTCGGAACGGGGTTGGAGAGAGAACCTACAGGACGGTAGCTCTTCGGAACGGGGTTGGAGTGAAAACCTACAGGACGGTAGCTCTTCAGAACGGGGTTGGAGTGAAAACCTACAGGACGGTAGCTCTTCGGAACGGGGTTGGAGAGAGAACCTACAGGACGGTAGCTCTTCGGAACGGGGTTGGAGAGAGAACCTACAGGACGGTAGCTCTTCGGAACGGGGTTGGAGAGCCCTCGGCTAGATGTGTTCTTTCTTTTTCCATTTCTCTTCATACAGTATAAAGTGATTTTCTAACCTTTCTCTCTTATTTCCATGTATCAAAATCATATCCTCCATTGTTAGAATGTCAGAGTATATATAGAATGCCAGAGTATGTATAGAATGTCAGAGTATGTATAGAATGTCAGAGTATGTATAGAATGCCAGGGTATGTATAGATTGAATTGCGTGTGGGCATTTCTTGTCAAGTTACTACAGGTATAGTGTTGCCAAAATATTTGAATTTAGGAAGTGTAATGATCAGGATACTTTAGTGATCCACAGTAGAAGACATCAGCTAACTTGCACTTGATAAACGTTTTTGGGCTATAGATGAGAAAGTGAACTTGTTCCGAACGCTTAGCTCAGTTGCATGCTGCTGCTTTGCGATCTATTAACAGAAAGGTTTGCTATAAATAGGCGCAATATATTTTTATGATGCATTTGGCAATGTTTGGCGATTAATTCGCACAAAACGTATTAAACAAAAGCATTCACTGTGAAAGTTGATACATGTAGGCCCTTCATATATGCATAGCATATATTTTCTTGCTCAAACTGCGAGCAAAACCTGTCAAACTCAGATATTTCTCTCAAAACACAGGGATGTGTATTCGCATGGGACTAGGATTATCAGAGGATTTTGGAGTTTGTCAAAAAACAGTAGGTTATTCTGGTGGAATTCTTACTCTCCTGCCATGTAAAATTTACTGACATGACAGATTCGGACGATACAAAAATGACAGATGTGGTGCTCGGAGGGGATTAGTTTTACCAAACTGCCCCTGTAAATGTTATTTTTTTCTCATTCAAAATGTGCCATTATGACGGAAGCCTGGAGGCTCTACTATGGGCATGATGGTCTTCAGTTCAGAGAAAGTCATAATAATAATGCATATCAGTAAGAACTATGAACTGTAACCTACACAGACACTTAATTACCTGACGGATCGGGCAATTTATCTTTTCATTGGCACAATATCATCCACTTCATTTAAAAGGGAAGTATGACTCTGGAAAGTTGATTTGTAAAGAAAAAAAAACGGTTCATTCACCTGTAGGCTACGTGCATAGCACTTTGTTTTAACACATCAATGTGTTCCTAAATTCTTACCCAAACTGGGCGCAGTACCTGTTTAACTCAAAACGCAGGACGTGGGAGGACCTGGGAGTTTTCTGAAAAACAGTAGGTTTTTAGGGGCTGGGATAATAACTTTCCTGCCAAGTAAAAATGACTGACATGGCAGATTAGGATGGGATTAAAATCACGGATGTGGTGATTTGTGCTCGTGCAAGTAATTGCATTACCAGAGCTCCCCCAGTAAAACTTATCCCATCCCGATAAGGCTTTAAGGTTCATTCACTGACAAAGAGTCATACATTTATCTGGTGTGTTCTCATGAGGAACAAAAACACCACAACATGCAGTCACCACAAGAATACTAATAGCCATAAACTTAAAGCATGTTATAATTAATGACTACAGTATGAATGTGGTTTTGCTTCATCTGCATTAATTATCCCTCTACTTTCCTGGCCCCAGTCACATTGGCTTAGCTTTTCATAAACTGATGCAGAGACTACAATTACAAAACAGGCTGTTGGTATTAAAGATGCAAAATGCATTGATTACCTGCTTCCCCATCTATTCAACATGTTTAACTGAGCTTATCTCCTGGAATTTCCCTATACACTCACTGACAAATTTTCTGATGCGACTATATTTTGGGCCCTAGTTTCAGTATAGCGCAGCTATCATTTTCCCCAAACAGGGAGGGTGATTAAACCATCTCATGGATTTTCCTAAATTTGTCAAGGTACGTTCAGGGTAGTCTTGTGTGAAAGTTCTGCCTGAGTGTTATTGCTACCTCGCTTTCCAACCAGGCTGCATTGGAGCAGAGCAGCTGATATTCAACATCAGCAATACAGTCACAGTGAACTAACAGGAATGAGCTCTTGAATGCAGCCTAATGGCCTGTTAGCACAGGTGCTCCTAAGGGCATGCCCTCTAGTTGGGCCATTCTTTTCAGTCAGGGGATCCTATTTACCATGTTGTGGTTGGCAGGCCTTAGGAGGATGTGTTGGTGGTTTTAACAAAAGCAAGCATGGAAACTATAGGAAACAATTGTAAATTATGGTGGCTGTGTCTGAAATCTGGCTTGCCTACTACTTACTTAAACTGCATACTGTGTACTAAATCGTACTACTTAGCACGTACTGTTTAGTAAAAAGTCGGCAGTATGCCACGGCCGAAACATGCTAATTTTGGTGCATTCAAGACAACTGGGAATTCCAAAACAAAATGAGCTCAGATTGGAAAAAAATCAAGATGTCATGATCTTCAGGTTGAAGTTGGAGCACTAGTATAATGCCCGAGTTTGTGACTTGTAATTCTGAGTTGGATGACCGTTCAAAACAATTTTTCCCAGTCGGAGCACGTTTTTTATTCAGAGTTCCCTGTTGTCTTGAATGCACCATCAGTTAAGGCTTCATAAGAACTGGAAAGGATTGTCTGTAGTCCCCACCCAGAGACCTTTTGTGTTGTTGTTCTCGGCTAACGTTTAGTTAAATACAATTCAAATACATTAGCTAAGTTTTACTTCACGTTTTACTTTAGTATTGTTTAGTTGTATTTAGTTATTTACCAGAGGACCTCACCTTTTTAAACCAGGTGGTATAGATAGAGCTACTTAAGAGCTTAAGTTGAGCAGTTGGCTGATATTGGAACTCTACTCACTCAGGAGCAAAACGCTTTTACTACATGGAGTTTTTGAAAAGCAAGTGCGATTACTTTTAAAGATGGCACCGCTATCACTCGGACAAAGCTCCAAATTAGGGAACAGTGTGATTGTGGATAAAACCAACAACTCTGTCAGACGTTTACACTGCTTTTGTTTTGGTAGTAGACTGGTGCGTAATACTGCATCACAAAGTTGTAGATCCGTGGGCACACTGCTAACTGCGCTAAGCTGTCTGAGGGGAAGGGTTGTCATGTTTTGACTTTAGCTAGATCTCTTGCTGTTGCCAAGTGTCTCAGCCTGCAGCTTTGGAGGAGGATGTTTGACAGAGCATGAGGACATTGTTGTAACTGCGAGGTGTGCTGCTGGTGTAAGTGCATGGCGTTATGGCCAAAATAACACCTTCTATGATGAAGAGGAAGACCTAAGACCTTTTATTTATTTTTTACACACATTTACACTGTCACATTTTAAAATGGGAAAAGGGGATTTACCCTGCCCATGGACAAATAAGGCATGGAGTATGCCGACTCTTGCTGTGGATTTGAAATGAGCAATGATATACTAAATACCTTTTGCAAGATTATACTGTAGTGATCAATACAAGTTACTGTGGGAAAGGAAATCAAGCTGGCTGTCCGTTGAAGTAAGTCTCTCTCACTGCAATTGAATGGTTACCATGTTCCACATGTTATTTCACTAAAACCCTGCACCACAAATTCTCCTTAAACACAGAGTATATCTGGTATCAGATGAAAGTTGCCAAAATAACACTTCAACAAGAAAAAGGGATTGCACAAGAGCTACCAGACCATTTTAGCTCAGATGACTGTCATTGACTATGGGGGACACACTGACTACACCTAAAGCCTTTTTCTGGTTGGAAGATGTCAGTGGTGTGAAATACTTAAATAGTACTTGAAAGTATTTTTGCTTATCTGTACTTTACTATTTCGATTTTTGACAACTTTTACTCTACTACATTCCTAAAGAAAATAATGTACTTTTTACATTTTCCCTGACACCCAAAAGCACTCATTACATTTCGAATGCTTAGCATGATAGGAAAATGGTCCAATTCACACACTTCCTTCAAGAACATTCCTGGTCATCCCTATTTTCACTGATCTGTAAGACTCACTAAACACAAGTGGTTAATTTGTCAATTATGTCTGAGTATTGAAGTGCGCACCTGGCTATCTGTAAATATTTTTTGTGCCATTTGGTTTGCGTAATATGAAGAATGTGAAATGATTTACACTTTTACCTTTGATACTTAAGTATATTTGAAAAATTATAAAATAATTTTAGACTTACTCAAATAGTATTTTTCTGTTTTACTTTCACTTTAGTAATTTTCTATTAAAGTAACTTTACTTTTACTCAAGTATGAAAATGTGTTTTTCTTTCCAAGACTGGATGATGTAATGATGTTAAGTACCACTTGATATGGTTCAAACTCTGAAGAAGATGTTTACATTGTCACCAGATGGGTGCAGTGACATGTGTTGTTTTACAGTGTCAGCCATAGTAGTACGGGGCCTTTGGAGGAAATGATAGTTAAGTGCCTTGCTCAAGGACACATCGACAGACCTTGTCGGCTCAAGTATTCCAACCAGTGACCTTTTGGTTACTGGCGTAACGCTCTAACCACTAGGCTACCAGCCGCCCTTAATAGAACCCAGAATTTTCCAAACCCTGTGCATGTTTTTTTTTTCTCCCCCTAACACTACACAGCTAATCAAAGCTTGATGATTAGTTGATTTATTTGAATCAGCTGCACCCCTTCGGGTCCCTAGGACCAGGCTTGGGAAACCCTGCATATCCTCTGACACAGACGGACTCAAGATCCCTAAAGAACAAAATGTAAAAATGTCAACTTTTGAGTGGAATTTCATGTAACCTGCCTGGATTTAAGGTGATATATGAATACAAGTATATGCCTCTAGACGTTAGCAAAAGACAACTCCGCCTTGGAAGGAGTTGAGTCAACGGATACTGTGCTGACATTGTCAAGGCAGGTTTGACTGAATCTGTCTTTTTTGTCTTCTTCCTCTAATCCATTTTGTCTCACTCCCACTCTGTCTGTCCACCTTTTCCTTGTATGTTTTTCAGATGTCTGTCTGAGTTATTATCAAACTATTGAATGGGATGGGATCCTTTCTATTCCCCCAGTATTTACAACTCTATCACAACATGTTTTATGAGTGACAGGCTTTGAGGAAATCATAAAAGGAAGCATTAGTGAAGAAAGTGTTTTAATCCAACTATTTTGGCATAGATATGACATCCATTCAGTATTTCACAAAATAAACATTTAGTTTTTTGTTGAGGGAAGCTTGAGCATCTTACTTTGTTGAAGGTTGGGCACATTTAGCTTATCTCTAAGAAGCGTTTGGGATGTTGGCTATGTGTCACCTGGTGATGAACAGCTTTCCTTTTTCTTCTCACATTTGCTGTGTTTACATTTTTCTAAATAAGTTTGCCGTGCCGACCTATAATGAGTGCTGTGTGCTCAATAATGGAAGTCTCACGTGTGCTACCAATGAAGGAGTTTGATTAAGTGCACTGGGCTATGGCCTGTGACATGAACGGACAAAAGCAATGAGGGAAGAGTGCCTAGGGCTATGGTGGTGACTGTATCACCGCCACACCAGCAGTCATGAGTCATGACCACAGTCAAATTCCATGTGACCGTTGAGTCACGGTAATCTCCTATGTGCTCTATACATGAGTGGCGCTGATGCAGTACCCAATTTACTAACCACCATCAGATTACTAAATGATTTTGCCTAGTTTCGTAATTAATAGGCTGACATTACTTTCATCTACAGAACATGTTGGTTGCCACTAAAAAGAGTATCCCAGAATTCTACTGCTAATATATTTACTTCTCAGCTGCTTATATTCAGCACATAGCTCCGCTGTAAAATCAGAGCAGCCTACCTGGCGTGATTGAAAAAGGAATCACTATTCTGTTCTTCTGAAATATATTTTCTTCATATTATAATGTTTCTTTAGACCTGTCTGATGGTGTGATGGTGTACTGTACATTAAATTGATTTAGACTTTTATATGTAGATGTTCCAAAGGCGCGAATCAGCGACTTGTATGCGTGGGGGCCTGGAGATGTTAAACGTGTTTGTTAATTAACTGTCAATTACCGTGAGACCGGCAGTAATTTGCATGACAGCTACTGTCTGACAAAATGTCACGATCGCTACAATCCTAGGAGCGCCCAAATCGAACAGTAGTCTATGCTGCTCGGTCATGTTGTCAACAAGGCATCATGTTGCATTGTTCAGAAACATTAATCTCTTTTCCATAAAATATATGTTTGAATTCTCAAACTACTGTAGTTTTCATTGGGAAGGCAGATAGTATTTTTTTATCAACAGCAATCACTTCATGTGAAAACAGAATCTTACTCATCACTCCATGTGCTTAACCTACGTCACTTGTGTTTTGAGCAGACTTAGCTGTCAGCCAAAACGGGGCACCTGGCTCACGTAGAGAGGCAGCTGGTCCCAAAACTAATGCAATCAATGCTAACCCGGTTCACCAGGATATTTTTGCAGAGACATTTTTCAAAATAAAGTATTGTTCATTGTGAAAATTAACCTGGTTGTCAGTCATCCTTCCTGAAATTGTACTGGGTCACAAAATAACCTGAGGTTTACTACATCCACAATGTCTTTTGTAATAAAATGTAAATAAAGAAATAGGATGAAAGAACACAAATTGAGGGAGACATTGTGAAACGAGCTTTGATCACGACAAATTTGTAGGTGCAATTTACTCACCATCAACCCCCCAAGTAGTACTACACACAAAAGTTCAATAAAAAAGTTTGCTACCAGGATGTGTGTAGAATAGTCATTGCACAAAGGGCCTTTGTTTTCTCAGCACCCTTTTTTTCTCCCTCTTTCAGCAAATGAGTAATGGGCTCATAACCCAATTTCCACCAGGAAATGGAGTGGAGGCTCTCCCAGCATTCAAATGAGCTGCAGGGATTGGTTTACTTCTAACCCCAACGCAAAGGGCCTAATCATCACCCCCTACACTGAAACCCGAATGGTTTAGCTGCATTGAAGGAATCACATGGTGTAACAGGCCCATATAACACTCTACTGGACCTTATCTTTCCATTTAAAGGTTGGAGGAATTAAGGTAATGGAAAAGGGAGTATGATTGTTTAACTTTGTGGAGGGATTTTCTTTTTACGATAAAGATTCATCTTCATTTGTGGAATCACCACTGTTAGTCAAAACTGTAGGGGTAGAATTGTAAGTCTACCACCTTCTCTAATACCAACCACTGGGATGGACATATTTTTGTGTTATTACAATGTCAATACAATGTTATAACGGTGCTATTACATGTATAATTTCTTCATGTGGAATCAGGGAGTAATGGAACATTGTGTCTGAATTTATGAAAATACGCTACTGCAAATGACCTTCATTGGAATGTCAAAACCATGACGAGTTTAGTAGAGTTTCGTCCCTCTTCTCGCCCCCCTTTTCCCAGAAGGAAACACCAACATAAACAGAGGAGGTCAAGGGGCAGTAGGGAGGGGAGCTGGAAGGCACACAGTGTGCGCTGCTCTGTGGGGGCAGGCCCCAGGAGGAGATGGCTGGCGGAGCAGACAGCTCGCCTCTGTCTCCCACCGCAGAAGCCTGTCCCTGGGCTTAGTGGGGACCAAGGGCTGGACCTGCTTATACAAACGTCACACATGCACACACGTTTTGAGTACTTCATTTGGACACAAACATACTGTACATACACAGCTCATACCCCAATCCCTCTCCCCATGGGCAGAAATGGAGGTCAAGGGAGAGACAAGCTTCTCATTTAGTGTAGACCACTTCCTCTCATATCTTGCTTTTGTTATTGGACCGAAGTAGTTATAGAAAGGTGGTATTAGATTACAAAAACCTGGGTTGGCAGAAGTCACTTTTGAATTTCCATGCAATCCATCTATCATCTTTGACTGACACCTGGTACAGTGTAAAGTTAACATGACCTCCTCTCACATGTGAGGCATGGCAACAGAGTACTGACTATGAAACCTTGTTGCTCATTCGAGACAGGCCTTATCACCACCAGATCCATGCACTACTGTAGCTAGCTAGCCAGTAACTGCCCACTGGGCAACAACTGGATCAATCCACGTTGTTTCCACTTCATTTCAACATAAAAAATATATATGTGATGTTGAATCAACATGGAAACGTAAGGATATTTATATATTTTTTCTTCACCTAACTTTCAACCTAAATCCAATGACAGGTGTCATTGAATTTACGTTAGTTCACATTGCACTGAAGTCTGTGCCCAGTGGGTGCTAGTTAGCAAATTGGTAGCTAGCTTGTAGCTATATGTGAGCGGCAGCGTTACGTTGGAGACCCTCTGGACCAGCTGTGGGGCTATTGTGTTTTATTGCGCGCTACGCAACAGAAGCAGGATGCGGGTCAAACAAAACAGATTTCTTTCTGTATACAGAGCAAATCTCCACAGGCTAAAAGCCCAAACACTAGATAAGAGCGGCACATCCTTCCCAGGGCCTACCAGCAGATATGTACAAGGAGTTAAATAAAGCCTCATTGTGTAACTCACAGCCAGGCAGCCACTTTCTCTGTTTGTCTAAGGGAGTGAACATTGTTTATAAGGGTTACATGGAGAAAATCGGACCTCCTCTGAAATGAAAATGGATTGCCCTCCTTTCAGCGAAATATATTTTACCTAAACCCTCCCTGAACACTTGAAAAAAAAAAGTGCCCCTCACTTATACTCAAAACAATAATTAAAACATAGTGGATAGCAGAGAACTTGCCTACTACCATTTACCCTCACTTCTTGGATAGACCAGAGCCTTACACGGAACCCAAACCGGCTGCGTGCGTGCGCCATCGTGCATAAATGTATTTTGTCCCCCTACACCAAATGAGATCACAACACTCAGGTTAAAATATCAAAACAAACTCTGAACTAATTACATTAATTTGGGAACAGGTCGAAAAGCATTAAACATTTCTGGCAATTTAGCTAGTTAGCTTGCTAGCTAATTTGTCCTATTTAACTAGCTTGCTGTTGCTAGCTAATTTGTCCTGGGAATTAAACATTGAGTTGTTATTTTACCTGAAATGCACAAGGTCCTCTACTCTGACAACTGAATCGTTTCTAGTCATCTCTCCTCCTTCCAGGCTTTTTCATCTTTGAACTTACATGGTGATTTGGCATCTACAACGACCGGCAACACAGTTCGTCTTTCAATCACCCACGTCGGTATAGCCAATAAGGAGATGGCACGTGGGTACCTGTGTCTATAAACCAATGGGGAGATGGGAGAGGCAGGACCTGCAGTGCGTCAGAAGTAGAAAGGAGAACTATTTTAAAGGCAACGCAGAAGCTCTGACACGCGCGAGCAGTGTGGGCGAAATAATTGAATAACAGATTTCTACATTTATTTTGCAACGCTCGCAGCCTATAATAGGCTAACCACACCACTCACGTTGTGTGCACGAACGTTGCAAAATAAATTAGCTAGCAAAAAATATGAAACTTTAACTGCTGGCTACTCTTCTTCCGTGCCATAACCCAATAAGGGAAGGTGTTTCCCTAAAAGTTGTCTGGGTTTAAACATTGTACAGAAAGTGTACAGCAAGCTAGCTTAATCAATTGATAGTGACATTATATTTCGTCCCAAGCAACGTCTCCTCGGCTATAGAAGGTTGTAGCTGAGCCTCTGAATGGCATAGAAACTCAATGGTATCGCCACACGCATCGGAGTAATGTCTTGCCTAGTTAAATAAAGGTTACAATGTCTTTCCCGGGTATTTTACAGCTTGTTTCTAGCATAAAGCATCGCAGACCAAAGCGCTGTTATAGATTGCGTTATATAATCGGATCTATTTTATTTCCTTCAAAATTATAAGCCAACTACGGGTAGGCTTGTGCTTTTCGCCATTTTCTTTTATGAAAATGTAGTCCTATGGCATACCCTCTCATACCTCTTCAATTCAAATCCTGGTTTTAACTTAACATCCTGGTTTTAACTTAACAACTTAGTAAAGTTTTCTTAAAATGAAGACTTGAAATTATGCCTACTCGAATTTGACTACGTTCAGCAACATGAGCTGTCCATTTCCGATTGATTGTGCCGGGCTGCTGCTTCAAGTTTCAGTACCACAATGTAAGTTAAGCAAAACTGACATGTCAGTAACGCTGATAAATACATAATGGCCAAGAAACTGTCTTTGTTCAAATCAATTATTCTGGGCGGCAGTGTAGCCTGGTGGTTAGAGTGTTGGACTAGCACCTGAAAAGTTGCAAGATCAAATCCCCGAGCTGACAAGGTACAAATCTGTCATTCTGCCCCTAAACAAGGCAGTTAACCCACTGTTCCTAGGCTGTCATTGAAAATAAGAATTTGTTCTTAACTGACTTGCCTAGTTAAATAAAAAAGGTATAAAATAATAGTAGTAGTAGCGAGCTATCAAAATTGATCTCCAGTCCTCATCTTTGCGCTCTCCTTCTCAAGCTGAACAGAATAGTCTATAGGCAAGATAAATATTTTTTGGAATAGGCCTAATCCAAAACTATTTTCTGAAGAATTTTGATTCTCCTCCTGAACTGCCACTCTAGGCCTTCACAGCACAGCATTGGGTAGGGACTGTACGTTATTTATGAGGGATACCTGAAATGAAAATGGCCTTCCCTTCAGTAAAATATAAAATATATTTTTACCTGACCCTCCCTGAACACTTGAAAAAAGAAGTAGTGACTCTCCCCTATACCGCAAATAATCATTCAAACAAAGTGGATAGCAGAGAACCCCTACCCTCTCCCCGGTTCTTTGTTTTATAAGCATTACATGGAAAAGTAGCCAGAAGGTTGTGGATTCACACACAAGGGTAGGGGTGAAAAGATCTCCATTATAATAAAAACATGAATTTATATTGTGGTCTGAGAAAAACAATGCGTTTTAGATGCATTTCTACATCATTTTACATGACTGTAGACAAGTATTTTGTTTTACCACAGAGCATGAGAACAAATGGACACATGCTGCAACACTGGAAGCGTTGTGATTTCTATACAGGCCATTGTTAAAGAGGATAGTATGGAACAGTGCTAAAGTTGACTATCAACAACAACAAAAATTTGCCGAAGTATCTGATCAATGAATTCAAGAAAAAAAAAGTTGCTTAACACAGCAGCTTCATATCAGGTAGGCCTATGTACTTCTAACTTGTTTTCACTTGGAAACCCTTTTCTAACTTATTATAGTCCATGATATTGTTTATTGAAAATAGATGTGTTGACTGATTGGGTCATGGAATATAAGAGCATCTGCTAGGTTTAATTAACAAACTCAACATGCATAGCTCACCCGAATGATCCTCAAACCAAAGACTGGCCAAACCCATGTTTCTAAAAGTGAATTCAAAAAGCACTGTGAAAAAGACTAGCCTAATAAGGCATTTTGTGTTTCATTAATTCTTGAACATTTTATATAGCCTAAATGCAAAATGTACAGGCATGTTGTGCTGCTGAAATGCTGAGCGCTTCACAATTGATTTCTTAAGGCAGGCTATAGCCGTGAAATAATATATTTGTTTCTTAGTCTAACTGGCTTGCTCCTGACTGATTTAGAGTTCATATTTAATAGCCTGTTGAACGTCAATTGATAGCAGAATCACATTACTTCCAAGCAAATTTAAAAAAATGTCCTCCTATGCTGTAGAAGGTTGTAGCGCCGCTTCAATGTCAGACAAACCCAAGATATCCCATATGCATCACGTCTTTCCCCAGCATTTTACAGCTAGTTTCTAGCATAAAGCATTGGACTAACGCGTCATTATAGATTGCTTTATATATTTCGGTACATTAAAAAAAAAAAAAAATTAATACCCTTAATTCAAGCCCTGGTTACCTTAACACATCAATACCTTCACCAACAGATATTTAAGAAGTGCATGGTGACTGAAGGAATTAGCTGATAAATGCTATGGATAGTAGACTAATGTCATCTGTCAAACAGGTAGGCCTACTGCTTGAACAAGAAGAAATAGGCTCCAACACAAAGCCCTCAGTAGTAGCCTTAAATTAAAATGAAAACCGTTTAAGTGAATTAGGCCTTCTCAAGTTAGCCTACTTTCAGCACCCATGTGCTGCCCATCACCATGGTTGCCTCTTCATAGTGAGCCAAGATATGTAAATTACCCAAATGGCTTATTGTGAGGTCAACTGACAAATAGCCTCATGGGCAATGAAACATTGCTTTTATTAAAATGATACCAGTGCCAAGCTTACCCCCAGACCTGTCAGTTTAGTGTGAACCCCTTTTTACTCCACTCAACAGGATGCAATGTTCTCCAGCACACAACCAGGACAGGTTCATATGCACGTTTCCCCACAATAGGCTGAATAATTTCCTCGACACAATAGAGCCTCCCCTCAGGTAGGTTACATTCCCCCTGACTGCCTCGGGTAAATAGCATGCAAAAGTGACACTGCACACTGAAGTATTCTGATATTGCGCTGCTAACAATGTGGTGAAAGGTACTACATTCTCACTCTGGTGCGGCACACAATGTAGGACCCACCCTTGGTTCTGCTCTACCAAACCCTCTACTGCTATGGGACAACATAAGGAGGGGGAAAACAATGTATAGAAAGGGTGTGGGGATAGGTTCTCGGTTTCTAGGGCTTGACAAAAACCATATCCCCACAAATAAAATAAACATCTCTGTATGGCGATATCCAGATCCACTCGCCGTCCCAGAACGCACCCAGTCAGACCCTGCTTGGCGAGGTCACCGATGGCCCCGCCTCCAGTGCTAAACGAGGGGAAGACAGATGGCAAGGAAACATGCCGACAATAGTGGCTTTCAGCGGTGTGGCAAAACGGCCCAGAGAGAAAGAATAGTGTAAGGGAAACACAGGAAGAATCACACCCCTTACTTGGCAGAGCTAAAGCTCCTAGATGTGCGCTGTACCAATGCCTTGCTCTGTCTTCTGCTCTCGGATCAACATTCAGCTCCACAGCCCCAGTTTGTCATCAGCACAGCCACCCACTTCCTCATTCAAATTCACCAGTAAGACTTCTCATCCCAGAGACACTGGTCCAGTGTAAACACCCAATACATGTCCATTTGCATGGGGCCCAATCCCAAACGCATTACCCTCCCCCATTTTCATCCAGGTAACAATTGTGAACATTTCGACTGCTCCCTTAGGCAGCACAAGAAGAAAAAAAAGTATCTGCAAGAGCAGATTAGGCCGGGGCTCAGGGTAGGAATATCCATTGCAGTCTATAATGCAGATTAGTTTTATACTAAACAAAAATATAAGTGCAACATGCAACAATTACCAAGATTTTACTGAGTTACAGTTCATAGAACAAAAATAGTCAATTAAAATAAATTCATTAGGCCCAAATCTATGGATTTCACATGACTGGGCAGGGGTGCAGCCATGGGTGGGCCTGGAAGGGCTTAGGTCCATCCACTTGCGAGCCAGGCCAGGCCAAGCCAATCAGAATGAGTTTTTCCCTACAAAAGGGCTTTATTACAGTCAGAAATACTCCTCAGAAAGAAAATCCCGCAGGTGAAAGAAGCCGGATGTGGAGGTCCTGGGCTGGCTTGTTACACGTGGCCTGTGGTTTTGAGGCCGGTTGGATGTACTGCCAAATTCTCTAAAACGAGATTGAAGTCGACTTAAGGTAGAAAAATGGACTGGACTGTTTTTGTCCATCCAACTGGATGGACATCATACATATATGGGAGAGGTTGAGGGTAGAGGAAGGACGGCAGTTGGCCGTTTCTGTGGAGTGTTTTGCTCTGAAGCCAAACTGCATGTGATGGGGCTGATGTTGTGTAATGTGTATAGTGTGATAGGGCTGTTGTTGAGGTGGGCAATCAGTTGTTCTGCTACACACCTGATTTAAAGATGGCCGTTATTATGGCCAATCTTCCAGACCCTTGGAAACACCCCCTGACCAATAGATGTGTTGGTGACTTTAGTAATGGGGCCAATGAGTGAGTCTTTGTAGTTTTTAAGAAGAGGTAGAGTCCAGCCCAAACACATCTTTGGCTTTAGAGTTCTTTAGTGAGCTAATCACCTTGTTCACCTCTGACTCAGAAACCTCCGTTATGATGAAGATAGGTTGAGTGTCATTGACTTGCACTGAGCCCAAGAAACCAGTGGAGGAGTTCTGTGTCAGTACCCTGACAGTCAACAAAGTAGAAATTGAAGGCTATTGCTATTTTGACTGCATCCTGTGTTAGATTGTCATTCACCATGATTTCTAGTCTTTTTGCAGTGTTACAATGGTCTTTCCCTGTTAACTTCTTTAGATTCTCCCAGATCAATTTAGAATTTCCCTTTGCTTCACCAATGATGTTAATAAAAAAGTTCCTTGGCCTGTCTGATTACTTTCATCACCTTATTTCTAAACATGGTAAACCTGTCATGCTCAAATTGGGATTTTAGGGCTGTTTTTAGAGCATCATCTTGTTCTTTCATCAGTTTCCAGATTTCATTTAGCCAAGGAAGAGTGCTCTTTTGGCCAGGTTTGGATTAGATTTTCTTTAGGAAGCCATTTATTGTAGTCTGAATTGTGGATAGAAAAACCTGAATATCAGATTCCACATCTGTATAGGACACAAGATCATTCCAATTAATTCCCTTGTGTTTTTAAAATAATTTAATTCACTCTTAGGTATACTGAGTTGATCCGGCTTTCTAACAGTAGAGGTTAAACCTGTTCGTACAAAACGTTCTGGCTATAAGTGTCAGATTATGATCAGATAGCCCAGTAACCATATTAAATTATTTAGTCATTCTCTCTGGTTTATTACTGAACACCAGATAAATCTGTGTTTTAGAGCAACAAGTCACCCTGGTTGGCCCTTTAACTAGCTGTGTAAGGTATTAATGATCCGTTTGAGGGTTTTCCTACAAGACTTCAGAGTTAATGTTAATCTCCCATTAAAATAATCTCTTTCCCAAAATCACATTCCCTAAACATGTTATTAAACTGATCAAAAAACACTTTTGGTGGAAGGTGGTTTACACATTCCAACAAGGGTAAAAGACATTTGGGGAGACAGTGTAACATTTACCCCAATACATTCTAGTTCACATGACCACTCAATTTGTTTACATCGGATATGTTCTTTAATGTAATTCATCACAACCCCTCCTCTTCCTTCAATCCTGTCTCTCCTGAAAACATTGTAGCCAGGCACAGTCAAAGCAGCATACGGAGAGTTTTTATGGAGCCATGTCTCTGAGAGGCAGAGGAAGTCAAGGTTGGAGTCTGTGAGAAGATTTTGAATTTGATCACTTTTTGGAATGACACTGCGAATGTTCAAGTGCCCCCTTAGTAGTCCCTTGGGCTTAGCTCGTGGGTCCCAGATGACTCGAGAGTGATTGACACATTGAAAACGTAAAAATGTTTGCGTTTTCTGACGGCTGGGTTTAGGCCGTTTTGATTAGGCGCAGTTCGGTAGTGCAATTGACTATCCCTTCTGCTTGCACTGGATGCGGGGAACTACTTAAAACAGCCTTCGTGCCAGAAGCAGAGTCAGGGATCGCGTATAGTGACTTGGATATGTTTGGAGAGTCAAATTCCATATTGGAGACGGTTGACTCGAGAGAAACCATGGGGCCATAGCACTCACCCACTTCCGCAGCGGCGACGATCAGTGGACGAGGCCATCCACCGCTTTCCACTCCGGTGAGTATCGCTGGCTCGGTGATGTTAGGCCCAGGGTTGAGTTGTACATCCCCAGAGAGCAGGAGGGTAGTTTAACAGTTTCCGATAAATGTTGTACTTGTGTTTGTTAGTCCTAAGCGGTACAGTGGAATAGGGAGCGAGGTATACTTGGCCATTATTCAGAACATTATGGTGTACTGTTTGCTCCGGTGGAACGGTGAACCAGTGTGTTTGTTGTTCGTATTCACCGGCTGTAGATTGATTGCGTCATCCCAGCAAGGACGCACTGAGACTATCAGTAGAGCAGCTACATAACACTGACAATCGTGGCAATGTAATAGAAATAAAACGCATAATTGCGCTTTAAATCTTTGCATGACATACATAGCTGGGGTCGGCGTACACCCTAACCCTTTAGATAAAATTAACAGCATCTGTAGGAGAAGCGGCACCTGCCCCACCACCCTCCCTTCCATCTGCCATCTTCCACATCATGTTGGAGGGTAATAAAGGAAATATATAATTTTTTTTGTGTGTGTGTGTGCATTATGTGGGATTGTAAGTGAGACAGACAACTACATTGGAAGCTACAATCTACAATATTAAAGCTCATCTAGATGAACGGAGGAAATTACAGAGAGATCATTGATGACAACCTGCTCCAGAGCACTCAGGACCTCAGACTGGGGCCAAGGTTCACCTTCCAACAGGACAACGACTGTAAGCACACAGCCAAGACAACGAAGGAATGGCTTCAGGACAAGTCTCTGAATGTCCTTGAGTGGCCCAGCCAGAGACCGGACTTGAACCAAATCAAACATCTCTGGAGAGACCTCAAAATAGCTGTGCAGCAACGCTCCCCATCCAACCTGACAGAGCTTGAGAGGATCTGCAGAGAAGAATGGGAGAAACTCCCCAAATACAGGTGTGCCAAGCTTGTAGCATCACCTCAAGACTTGAGGCTGAAATCGCTGCCAAAGGTGCTTCAACAAATTACTGAGTAAAGGGTCTGAATACATACTTAAATGTTTTATTAGCAAACATTTCTAAAAAACAGTTTTTGCTTCGTCATTATGGGGTATTGTGTGTAGATTGATGAGAAAAAAATACAATTTAATAATCAACGTTAGAATAAGGCTGTACCCTAACAAAATGTGAAAAAAGTCAAGGGGTCTGAATACTTTCAGAAGGTTGACTGCTCTGGATGTCTAGTTGCATACCCAACTGCAGTGCCAACCCGTCTATCTGGGACTGTGTTCAGGCTTAGGGTGAATGCCACTTCATCAACAGTGGCTCTCACTCTGGACCAAGAGTGTGTGTGTGGGAGACAAAAACTAATTTAACAAATTAGCAGTTTACTTGTCATCAGCTGGCTCTCAAAGTATTACTCTACTTCTTTCAGTCAAAATGTATGAGGAACAGGAATTCTAGAAGCCATAGTATTTGTCCAATGATCAGTGACCCCCCTTTATCTGCAGTCATTCTTAAATGGCTGTGTCTGCTACTTGGCGCCCCAGACTGCTACTACTTAGACATAAAGCTGATATGTTCTGAGCCTCAAGAGAACGACCTAACAGCTTCTGTCTTTCATTATTATTATTAAATCCCCATGCCCTTTTGAAGTTTAGTTTTTTTCCAATGCTCAGTCCAGTGAAACAACCCCAAATACGAGTTAGTTTGGCATTAGTAAGAGGCAGTGTTGATTTTCCTTTTAATTAAATGTCAACTGGGTTTTGATGTTATTTCAGACATAGAAAATGAAATTGCATTAATGTCAAACCAGTTTTAATAATGTCATCTGTCTCCTGGGTTGCATGTTCTCTACATGGAAATGTATGTACAGTTGAAATTGGAAGTTTACATACACTTAGGTTGGAGTCAATTAAACTCGTTTTTCATACACTCCACAAATTTCTTGTTAACAAACTATAGCTTTGGAGAGTCGGTTAGGACATCTACTTTGTGCATGACACAAGTAATTTTTCCAACAATTGTTTACAGGCAGATTATTTCACTGTATCACAATTCCAGTGGGTCAGAAGTTTACATACACTAAGTTGACTGTGCCTTTAAACAGCTTGGAAAATTCCAGAAAATTATGTCATGGCTGAAGAAGCTTCTGATAGGCTAATTGATATCATTTGAGTCAATTGGAGGTGTACCTGTGGATATTTTTCAAGGCCTGCCTTCAAACTTAGTGCCTCTTTGCTTGACATCATGGGAAAATCAAAATAAATCAGCCAAGACCTCAGAAAATAAATTGTAGACCTCCACAAGTCTGATTCATCCTTGGGAGCAATTTCCAAACGCCTGAAGGTACCAAATTCATCTGTACTAACAATAGTATGCAAGTATAAACACCATGGGACCACACAGCCGTCATACCACGCATTCTGTCTCCTAGAGATGAACGTGCTTTGGTGCAAAAAGTGCAAATCAATCCCAGAACAGCAAAGGCCCTTGTGAAGATGCTGGAGGAAACGGTACAAAAGTATCTATGTCCACAGTAAAACGAGTCCTATATTGACATAACCCGAAAGGCCGCTCAGCAAGGAAGAAGCCACTGCTCCAAAACTGCCATAAAAAAGCCAGACTATGGTTTGCAACTTAATATGGGGACAAAGATCATACTTTTTGGAGAAATGTCCTCTGGTCTGATGAAACAAAAATAGAACTGTTTAGCCATAATGACCATTGTTATGTTTGGAGGAAAAATGTTTAGGCTTGCATCCAAAGGGTGTAACATGGGGGTGAAAGCATCAAGTTGTGGGGGTGCTTTGCTGCAGGAGGTACTGGTGCACTTCACAAAATAGATGGCATCATGAGGATGGAAAATTACGTGGATATATTGAAGCAAAATCTCAAGACATGAGTCAGGAAGTTAAAGCTTGGTTGCAAATGACCCCAAGCATACTTCCAAAGTTGTGGCAAAATGGCAGTCAAGGTATTGGAGTGGCCATCACAAAGCCTTGGCCTCAATCCTATAGAAAGTTTGGTTAGGGTGTATGTAAACTTCTGACTTCATCTGTAATTGTGTGTCCTGTCTAAGAGACATAACTATCCTATTATTCACACATTGGTCAATTACATGTGAAATACTTTAAAATACTTGAGCTGCATTTGGTTTATCTTGACCATAATTTGCACTTTTGGGACTATTCCACTGGTTCTATTGTATTGGGAAAGCTAAATGAAGCGCACCTCGACTGCAGTGCCCTTTAATTATTGGGACAGTGAATGTTTTTTCTTCTCTACTTTTGACTCGGTACTCAAAGTTTGGATTTGAAATCAAACAATGACTATGAGGTTAAAGTGCAGACTGTCGGCTTTAATTTGAAGTCATTTTCATACACTTTGGGTGAACCCGTTTAGGAATCACTGCACTTTGTACATTGTCCTCCCATTTTGGGGGAGCAAAAGTATTGGGGCAAATTCACTTATACCTTTTTACTATTTTAATATATGTAAGTATTTATTCCCATATTCACAGCACACAATGGCTGCATGCAGCTACATCCAGCTTGTAACCTTGTTTTGGTTGTGTTTGAGATGATTTTGTGCACAATAGAAATTAGAAATGAATTGTAAATCATGTATTGTGTCATTTGAGCCACTTTTATTGTAAATAATAATAATGTTTCTAAGCATTTCTACATCCATGGGGTATCTACCATGATTACGGATAATCCTTAGTGAATAATGATGAGTGAGAAAGTTAGACATGCCAAAATCATGCCCCCAAGACATGCTAACCTCTCACCATAATAATAACAGGGGAGGTTAGCATTTTGGGGGGATATGATATTTTTGCATCTATTTCTCATCCATCATCATTCACGATTCATTCAGGATTATCCGTAATGATGGTAGCATCCACATTCATGTAGAAGTGTTTAGAAACATGGCTCCAAAATGACAATCCGTTATTTACCATTAACTTCTTTCTACTGGGCACAAAATCAACTGAAGCACAACCAAAACAAACAGAAAATGCATCTAACAAAATTGTTGTCACAAGCTTGATGTAGTCATTCCGTGCTAGGAATATGGGCCCAAATATTTTTGCTCCACCAAAATGGGGGAGGGGGTGGGGGTGGGGGCAGACTATGTACAAAAAGTACATACCCGAAGTGTATGAAAATACCCTCAAAAGTATTTGCCATATTTTACCAAGGTCTGGTTTAATGTAGCAGTATGGGTTGACTCTCACTCAGGTTTTGCCGTTAATTCTTCCTCCGCTCTTGGAGAACTGAGAATAAGGGATGGACACACAAGTGGTTATGACAAAGGTCAATGGTAATCTAATTGCCTGGGACTTAAGAAACTGTGTCATGCGGATACTGTACACATCACATCGTTATTCACACATGGGAGTTCTCCAAACAAGGGTCTTTTACAGAGAAAGTGTTTATGATACTGTCACGACTCTTGTCGTCGGTGGAAGAAGTGGACCAAAGCGCAGCGTGGTAAGTGTTCATGATTTATTTTCAAAAACACTCGAACAAAATAACAAAGAGCAAAACGACAACGAACAGTTCTGTCAGGTGCAGAAACACAAAACAGAAAATAATCACCCACAAACACAGGTGGGAAAAGGCTGCCTAAGTATGATTCTCAATCAGCGACAACGATAGACAGCTGTCCCTGATTGAGAACCATACCCGGCCAAAACATAGAAGTACAAAACCTAGAAATAAAGAACATAGAAGGCCCACCCAAATCACACCCTGACCAAACCAAATAGAGACATAAAAAGGATCTCTAAAGTCATGGCGTGACAGATATGCTTCTGGTCCTCCCTCTATTTTTCGGTTCTTATTCCCTCCGCCTCTGATCGGAACCAAGGATGATGGTTTTCCGGCACCTTGCAACCCTTCCCTGTGAATTTCACTGTGACGGAGCTACTTTGACGCTTTTAAAAGCAGGCCAAGAAAGTAATTTCCCCCTAGTGTCACCACAGCTATGCTTTAAAGGATTTCTGTGAAACTAAGCCGGACAATAGGGAAAAGGGTTAGACTTTTACATCATTATATTTTTCCATAAAATCGAGTCAATTGTCCATGCACACGTCATAATAGGCAAGGCCAATGGTGCATGTATACTATCTTTATAACACTGAGTATGTTTAAACATAGAGATCAGATGAAATCGATAATCTGTTGACCATATATTGACTGACCCCATAATCTCAAACAAGGCAATGTACTGTAGCATCTGCGTTTTGTTTTTCGTGAGCTCAACCAAGCTTTCAAACAGTGGAAAATTGAATTAGAATTACAGACGAAAGAAAGAACACTGTAAACCTGCCCTCGCAGATTAATCTCTTTGTTGAGCCACAGATGGTGCCTTCAGCACAACATTGTCAAACTCTCCCATCTCGTGTAGGATTTTTAGTCCCTTTTGTGATGGAGAATATCTGTATAAATGTTTGATAACAGACTCTGGGCAATTGTTCCTGATAACCAGCTGTCAGCCTGCTAGCTAAAGCCCCGCCTTATCTCTTTTGATGAACATATCAAGACTGTTTCAAGGACAGCTTTTTTCCATCTACGTAACATTGCAAAAATCAAAAACTTTCTGTCCAAAAATGATGCAGAAAAATGTATCCATGCTTTTGTTACTTCTAGGTTAGACTACTGCAATGCTCTACTTTCCGGATACCCAGACGTGATCACTCCTGCTTTCCTCATTTCATATGAATATAATGTATTCTCTAATACTGTCTTTAAGTCAGTGCCACTCCGAAATTGTTTGTCCTAATATTTATACATTTCTTAATCCGTTCTTTTACTTTTCGATTGTTGTGTATTGTTGTGAATTGTTTGGATACTACTGCACTGTTGGAGCTAGGAACAAGCATTTTGCTACACCCTCAAAAGCATCTGCAAAATATGTGTATGTGACCAATAAAATTTGTTTTGGTCACAGATATATTAAAATAAAAGGTAGGGGCATGGATCAGAAAACCAGTCCGTATCTGATGTGACCACCATTTGCCTCATGCAGCGCCACACATCTCCTTTGCATAGAGTTGATCAAGCTGTTGATTGTGGTTTGTGGAATGCTGTCCCACTCCTCTTCAATGGCTGTGCGAAGTTGTTGGATTTTGTCAGGAACTGGAACACGCTGTCGTACACGTAGATCCAGAGCATCCCAAACATGCTCAATGGGTGACATGTCTGGTGAGTATGCAGGCCATGGAAGAACTGAATTTTCAGCTTCCAGTAATTGTGTGCAGATCCTTGCGACATGGGGCTGTGTATTATCATGCTGAAACATGAAGTGATGGTAGTGGATGAATGGTATGACAATGGGCCTCAGAATCTCATCACGGTGCCTCTGTTCATTCAAATTGTCATCGATAAAATGCAATTGTGTTCGTTGTCTATAGCTTATACCTGCCCATACCATAACCCCACCACCACCACCATGGTGCACTCTGTTCACAATGTTGACATCAGCAAACCGTTTGCCCACACGACGCCATACTGACTGTCTGTCATCTGCCCGGTACAGTTGAAACCAGGATTCATCTGTCAAGAGCCTGCCAGTGGCCATCGAAGGTTAACGTTTGCCCACTGAAGTCGGTTACAACGTCGAACTGCAGTCAGGTCAAGACCCTGGTGAGAACAAGGAGCACACAGATGAGCTTTGCAGAAACGGTTCCTGACAGTTTGTGCAGAAATTCTTTGATTGTGCAAACCCACAGTTTCATCAGATGTCCGGGTGGCTGGTCTCAGACGATCAATTTTTTTCAGTGTAACAATTAACTTTTTTTTTTTAATGTGAACTGTTTGTGAACTCGTTCTTGCCATTGGGCCTGGGCATCAGACTGCAGAGCCATTTATGGCATAGATATGTCAGTGAGGTGGCCGGTTTTAATCTGGCTAACACTTATCACATGGTTAGTGCAGGCTGAAATGTGTAAACTGATATATGGTGTGTTGAGATATACAAAGTATTCACACCCCTTGACTTTTTCCACATTTTGGTGTTACAGCCTAAATGTTAAATGGATTCAATAGCGAGGGGGGGGGGGTCACCCCATAATGTCAAAGTGGAATTATGTTTTTCTAAATGTTTACAAATAAATTCAAAGCTGAAATGTCCACCCCTTTTGTTATGGGAATCCTACATTAGTTCAGGAGTAAAAATGTGCTTAACAAGTCACATAATACATTGCATGGCAATAATTAAAAAATATGTATGACTACCTCCTCTCTGTACCTTATCTCTGTACATAGATATAATTGTATAAGGTCTCTCAGTCGAGCAGTGAATTTCAACCACAAAGAACAGGGAACCTCACAAAGAACGACAGATATTGGTAGATGGGTAGTTATTAAGCATGAAGACGTTATTAATGACACTTTGGATTGTGTATCAATACACCCAGTCACCACAAAGATACAGACGTCCTTCTTAACTCCGTTGCCTGGGAGGAAAGAAACCGCTCAGGAAATTCACCATGAGGCCTTTAAAATGGTGACTTTAAACCAGTTACAGAGTTTAATGGCTGTTCTTGGAGAAAAGTGAGGATGGACCAACATTGTAGTTACTCCACAATACTAACCCAATTAACACTTTGTATTCAGGACAAAAAGTTATGTTTGGGGCAAATCCAATACAACACATTTTTCTGAATACCACTCCATATTTTCAAGCATAGTTGTGGCTGCATCATGTTATTGGAATGCTTGTAATCGTTAAGGACTGGGGAGTTTTTGGTATAAGACAGAAACAGAATGGAGCTAAGCACAGATAAAATCTTAGATGAAAACCTGGTTCAGTCTAATTTCCACCAGACACTGGGAGATGAATTTACCTTTCAGCAGGACAATAACCTAAAACACAAGGCCAAATCTACACTGGAGTTGTTTACGAAGAAGACAGAGAATGTTGGCGTTACAGTTTTGGCAAGACCTGAAAATGCTTGTCTAGCAATGATTAACAATGAATTTGACAGAATTTAGTTTTAGGAATAATGGGCAAATGTCACCTAGAAAGACTCACAGTTGCAATCGCTGCCGAAGGTGTGTCACAACTCCTACCGAAGGTGGCTCTCCTTCCTGTTCGGGTGGCGCTCGGAGGTCGTCGTCACCGGTCTACTAGCTGCCACTGATCCTTTTTTTCCCCTAGTCTGTTTATTCGTTACACCTGTGTTTAGTTAGGTTAATTGGTTGGGCTTTATTATCCAGCCGGCCCGCCTGCTGGGTGTGCGGGATTATTTTCTGTGTACTATTGTGCACGACTGTAAGTCACGGTTGTCCGTGTATGTATGTTTTTCTGGACTGTTTAGTTCCCCGTGTTTTGGGGCATTTGTTTGGGTGGCGTCCTTTTCACCGGTGTGGTGAATTAAAAGTATCGCTACCTTGAACTCTCTGTTTCCTGCGCCTGACTTCTTCCTCCACTACACCCCGGGCATTACAAGGTGCTTCTACAAAGTGTTTACTCGGGCGTGAACACTTACTGTATGTTAATGAGATATTCCTGTAATTCAATTTCAATACATTTGCAAAAAAGTCACATTTTGTTTTCAATTTCTCATTATGTGGTACTGTATGTAGATGGGTGAGGGAAAAATCTATTTAATCAATTTTGAATTCAGGCTGTAACACAAAAAATGTGCAATAAGTCAAGGGGTATGAATACTTTCTGAAAGCATCCCAACCATACTGTGCCATCGGAAACAAGCATGGTAACAAGCGTTCATTGTTACACCTCTGTAATTACAGACTGCAGTTACCATCAGATACACGTTATTACAGTGTAACTATGTATTATTACAATTGTACAATACTTGTTAATGTAATTACATATGTAATAAACTGTAATAAGGACCCCTTAAATGAAGGGTTACTCTTTCGAATTATAGAAAGATCCGTCCTGAAACAGCTTTGCAATGCATACAGTAGATACAAATAACTCTGAGTGAAAGCCTCGTTCTCTCAGAAACCCACAGTACAGCAGCTAGGTGAAGTGCTGACACTGTTCATGTACGTGTCTGTTTGGAGGAGACTGATGCAGGAGCTACCAATGCTCTCGCTTGGCTGTCAAAGATGATAGAGTGGCCAGGCAGCGCTTTCCCTCTTAGTGAATGCAGAATGGCGTCCGGGTCACGGTGTGAGCCTAACGTGACGTGTTGTGGGGATATGGGAGGTGACAGATGACAGAGTCGGTTGCCACTGACTGCAGCACCATCTCAGACAGTGTTTATCTCCACCTCAATGTCCTAGATGGAGAGGGATCTGGACAGAATTTGACTTGGCATCAAATAGAAGTGTGTAAGTTAATATGCATGTATCACACTACAATGCTACCCCATGATATTGACCTGTCAAGGTTAAGATGTTCGATCATAACAATACAGATTACACTTGGACAAAATATGTTGCTTCATCGACGTCACTTTAATTAATTGATGTTAATCTTTAATTAACAGAAGCAACATTTCCATTCAGTTCCCAGCTATAATTGAACTATGAGTAAACATTGTTCAAACGCACGCACACACACACATATATTAAAACTATTATAGAAACTTTAAATAACTGACTAGTCCAAACGATAAGGATGATACAGCACATATGGCCAGAACATTATCTCTCCTGTTCATGACACAAATACTCTCCTGTTGGTGCAGGTTTAAAGCTTATTTCCTGCAATTCTACACATTTTGTCATGGGTGTAGTTTAGACAATGTTTAGACAATGTTTGTCACGTTCGTCGTATAGAGGAGACCAAGGCGCAGCGTGATGAGAATACATTCTTCTTTTAACGAACGAAGAACACTTACCAAACTATACAAAACAACAAAACTAACGTGAAGCTATGAACAATGAGTGCCGCCACAGGCGACTACACATAGACAATAACCCACAAACTATCCAAGGAAATGGCTACCTAAATATGGTTCCCAATCAGAGACAACGATAAACAGCTGCCTCTGATTGAGAACCAATCTAGGCAACCAATTTTGTCAAGTTGACCAGTGTGTTACTCATGCTCCTGCTTTTTCCTTCTGTTTCTTGCCTGCCTTGACTCTGAACCCGCCTGCCTGACCATACTGCCTGCCCTGACCTCGAGCTTGCCTGCCACTGTACCTCCTGGACTCTGACCTTGTTATGAACTTTTGCCTGTCCACGACCATTCTCTTGCCTGCGCCTTGGATACTAATAAATATCAGAGATTCAAACCATCTGCCTCCCATGTCTGCATCAGGTCTCACCCTGTGCCCTTAATGTATTAACAAAGATTTACAGTTTCTATGCCTTCAGTTTTCCATGTGGACAAATTTATCAGTAAATTCTGAAAAGCTATCCAAGGATTGTTCATTAGGGTTGTGTTTTTAGGGAGTGAAATTAGTTATTGTAAAAAATGTTTAATTTTCGTCCATATTGTTATAGTGTTCTTGACTATGAAGTTGTTAATGTTCATAGCTTTATCCTTTTGAAAATAGACATGTAAAAAGATTCCTGGGATGAACATACATGTTCAGTATGTACCCATTCTTCCTCTTTAGTACCTTTAATTATATGTCACAAGTAAAATCCCTGGGTAGCGAGTTGATACAATTCCAAGTCTGGAAGATTAAAACCACCCTCAGACTTAAGAAAATGTAAAACTTTCCTTTTTATTCTCAGTTTTATTTGCCCATTTCAAGTCGGCTTTGACCACAAGTATACTTTTTTAAAGAATGTCTTTTGGTCGGGTAATTGTTATTACCGAGAATAAATATACAATGTTTCGGAGCCATGCCATTATTTTTTTTATTAAAAAAATAACTTTTTTCTCCCCAATTTGGTGGTATCCAATTGTTAGTAGTTACTATCTTGTCGCATCGCTACAACTCCCATACGGGCTCAGGAGAGACGACTGTCGTAAGATTTATGGGGAAATGTTTCCATTTAATTAGATCTGCTTAATGGGATAAAGTTATCTTCATATATTTGTGGTTTGTCACTTATTAAGCTTCTGTCTTTATTTAAAGGGGAGATCAAGCTGATTTTAGCTGTTAGGCCTATTTCTATTTTGTACTGTTTATCAAAAGTTTTGGGAAAAACTTGTCAATAATCAACTGACTGGCTTTCTTGATGTCTATAGTATTCTCTCTAGTATGCAATCTGGTTTCCACTCAGGTTATGGATGTGTCACTGCAACCTTAAAGGTCCTCAATGATGTCACCATTGCCCTTGATTCTGAGCAATGTTGTACTGCTATTTTTATTGACTTGGCCAAAGCTTTTGATTCGGTAGACCATTCCATTCTTGTGGGCCGGCTAAGGAGTATTGGTGTCTCTGAGGGGTCTTTGGCCTGGTTTGCTGTGTGTTAAATTTTTTTACATTTTTTATCCCAGCCCCCATCCCGGCAGGAGGCCTTTTGTAAATAAGAATTTGTTCTTAACTGACTTGCCTAGCTAAAAATAGGATGAATAAAGTGTTTTATGGTCCACTTAAAGGATTGTTGTAGCCTTTGAGTTATTTTTATTTGTCATATTGCCTCTCTGACTGCAATATATAAAGTCAGAACATCTGTTAAATAAAGGTTAAATAAAATAAATATTGCCTTCTCATTTATTTAGTATTTTTGAGTATTCTGAAATTGATATATTGCTAAAATGATTTTTAGCAATATGGCATAGATATATGGCATAGATTGTGAACAATATGGCATAGAGATCTCTTTCTGTAAGAGATTCAATTGCCAGTGCAAACAGAATGGGGAGAGAGGACATCCAAAGGACTGGTGCCCCTTTCTAAAGCAATTTCATCAGATAATGTATTATTTGTGTATTTTTGCTTTAGGACATACAATACCAGTCAAAAGTTTGGACACTTACTCACTCAAGGGTTTTTATTTTGACTATTTTCTACATTGTAGAATAATAGTGAATACATCAAAACTATGAAATATCACATAGACTCAAAGTGTTAAACAAATCAAAATACATTATATTTTTCAAAGTAGCCACCCTTTGCCTTGACAGCTTTCCACACTTTTGGCATTCTCTCAACCAGCTTCATGAGGAATGCATTTCCAACAGAGTTTCCACATATGCTGAGCACTTGTTTAGCTGCTTTTCCTTCACTCTGCGGTCCTACTCATCCCAAACCATCTCAATTGGGTTGAGATTGGGTAATGGTAGAGGTCAGGTCATCTGATGCAGCACTCCATCACTTTCCTTCTTGGTCAAATAGCCCTTGCACAGACTGGAGGTGTGTTTGGGTCATTGTTCTGTTGAAAACAAATGATAGTCCCACTGATTTACGCCATCCCATCTGGTTTGTGCTTAGTGGGACTATGTTAACACCCAAAATAAACACACAAGAAATAAGGTAGATATGTACAGAGATAAGGTGACTAGGCATCAGGATATATGATAAACGGAGTAGCTGCAGCATATATGATGATTGTATGTGAGTGCATGTGTGGAGTCAGTATAAATGTATGTGCATATTTTGCGTGTGAGCAAATTATGTAGTAAGTGTGAGTGTGCATAGAGACAGTGTAAAAATAAAATACAAGAGTCAACTCAGAGTCCGTATAGCTGTTTTGTTAGCTATTTATATAGTTAGCTATTTAGTAGCCGCATGACTTGCGGATAGAAGATGTTCAGGAATCTGTTGGTGTCAGACTTGATGCCTGCTGTGCTCCAGAGTTCCTTTGTGGAGATGGGAGAACCTTCCAGAAGAACAAACATATCTGCAGAACTCCACCAATCAGGCCTTTATAGTAGAGTGGCCAAATGGAAGCCACTCCTAAGTGAAAGGCATATGACAGCCCGCTTGGAGTTTGGCACCTAAAGACTCTCACACAGTGAGAAACAAGATTCTCTGGTCTGAAACCAAGATTTACCTCTTTGGTCTGAATGCCAAGTGTCCCGTCTGGAAGAAACCTAGCACCATCCCTACGGTGAAGCATAGAGGTGGCAGCATCATGCTGTGGGGATGTTTTTCAGCAGCAGGGACTGGGAGACTAGTCAGGATCGAGGGAAAGATGAACGGAGCAAAGTACAGAGAAATCCTTGATGAAAACCTGCTCCAGAGTGCTCAGGACCTCAGGCTGGGGCAAAGGTTCACCTTCCAACAGAATGATGACCCTAAACCAAGTGCTTCAACAAAGTACTGAGTAAAGGGTCTGAATACCTATGTAAATGTCATATTTTAGCTTTTCCTTTTTTATTTTTAATACATTTGCAAAGGTAAAAAAAACAATGTAATTAATTTTAGAATAAGGTCAAGGGGTCTGAATACTTTACGAATGCATTATATTGCGCCACTGGCCTGAGATGATTGAAGTTCAATATGTAGCCTAGATCTAGCCTAGTAGGCTCACGTTAACTGGCTAGATAACTCAGCTGGTTCATTGTTGTACATGAGAGGAAGTTAGGCTAGCAAGCATTTTATCTAGGTAGCCTATGATAACAAAAACTAAAAGCGTGCTGTATGACAGTTCCACAGACCATTTTGCCAACATGAACGAGAGGAGGATGTCAATGGTGTTCTACTTGTCTACAAATAGGGTGAGTGAACTTACTTACGCACACACAGATGGAAATCAGTACCATGGACAACCATATGATGTTGGCAACATTGAATGGACTAAATTGTTTTTGTTACCTTTAAGTTTGTTTTCAATGTATTAAACTAAGCATTTATAGTTAATGTGATGATGTTTAAATGTTTAAATTGAAATGGTGCTGGAATAGAAGAGGCAATGATTCTGTTGTCCTTGTGCTGACTTGCAGTAACTCCGTGGTTCTAAATCAGTAGTTGTTTAGTAAACTGTCTGAAACATTAACTTGCTTGACCATGCTGCAACATAGCTTCAGCGTATAAATCAGCTAGAAAGATGTGCTGGCATCGAGTAATTGTCTCTGGCCCCCTCCTAGTTAGGGGGAGTGATGAGCTCTACAGCAGAGTCCCACAACTCAATCGCTGGTTGAAAACTGTTTTCTGCCCCTCCCAAAAGATAGAATTTGTAGATATTTGGACCTCTTTCTGGGACTCACCCACACACAGGACCAAGCCTGGCCTGCTGAGGAGTGACGGACTCCATCCTAGCTGGAGGGGTGCTCTCATCTTATCTACCAATATAGACATGGCTCTAACTCCTCTAGCTCCACAATGAAATAGGGTGCTGGCCAGACAGCAAGCTGTTAGCCAGCCTGCCAGTTTAGTGGAGTCTGCCACTAGCACAGTCAGTGTAGTCAGCTCAGCTATCCCCATTGATGCCGTGTCTGTGCCTCGACCTAGGTTGGGCAAAACTAAACATGGTGGTGTTCGCCTTAGCAATCTCACTAGGATAAAGACGTCCTCCATTCCTGCCATTATTGAAAAAGATTGTGATACCCCACATCTCAAAATAGGGCTACTTAATGTTAGATCCCTCACTTCAAATGCAGTTATAGTGAATTAACTAATCACTGATCATAATCTTGATTTTTATTTTTTTACCTTTATTTAACTAGGCAATTAACTAGGCAGTTAAGAACAAATTCTTATTTTCTATGACAGCCTAGGAACAGTGGGTTAACTGCCTGTTCAGGGGCAGAACGACAGATTTGTACCTTGTCAGCTCAGGGGTTTGAACTTGCAACCTTCCGGTTGCTAGTCCACCGCTCTAACCACTAGGCTTCCCTACCACCCCGATGTGATTGGCCTGACTGAAACATGGCTTAAGCCTGATGAATTTAATGTGTTAAATGAGGCCTCACCTCCTGGTTTCACTAGAGACCATATCCCCCGTGCATCCCGCAAAGGCAGAGGTGTTGCTAACATTTACGATAGCAAATTTCAATTTACAAAAAAAAATTACGTTTTTGTCTTTTGAGCTTCTAGTCATGAAATCTATGCAGCCTACTCAATCACTTTTTTATAGCTACTGTTTACAGGCCTCCTGGGCCATATACAGCATTCCTCACTGAATTCCTATCGGACCTTGTAGTCATAGCAGATAATATTCACATTTTTGGGGATTTTAATAATCACATGGAAAAGTCCACAGACCCATTCCAAAAGGCTTTCGGAGCCATCATCGACTCAGTGGATTTTGTCAAACATGTCTCTGGACCTACTCACTGTTACAGTAATACTCTGGACCTAGTTTTGTCCCATGAAATAAATGTTGTGGATCTTAATGTTTTTCCTCATAATTCTGGACTATCGGACCACCATTTTATTACGTTTGCAATCGCAACAAATAATCTGCTCAGACCCCAACCAAAGAGCGTGCTATAAATTCTCAGACAACACAAAGATTCCTTGATGCCCTTCCAGACTCCCTCTCCCTACCCAAGGACATCAGAGGACAAAAATCAGTTAACCACCTAACTGAGGAACTCAATTTAACCTTGCACAATATCCTAGATGCAGTTGCACCCCTAAAAATTAAAGACATTTGTCATAAGAATCTAGCAAATTACGGACTCCTCTTTAAATCTACGTATTCCTCCAAAGCTCAGTTGTCCTGAGTCTGCACAACTCTGCCAGGACCTAGGATCAAGAGAGACACTCAAGTGTTTCAGTACAATATCTCTTGACACAATGATGAAAATAATCACGGCCTCTAAACCTTCAAGCTGCATACTGGACCCTATTCCAACTAAACTACTGAAAGAGCTGCTTCCTGTGCTTGGCCCACCTATGTTGAACATAATAAACGTCTCTCTATCCACCGGATGTGTACCAAACTCACTAAAAGTGGCAGTAATAAAGCCTCCCTTGAAAAAACCAAACCTTGATCCAGAAAATATAAAAAACTATCGGCCTATATCGAATCTTCCATTCCTCTCAAACATTGTAGAAAAAGCTGTTGCGCAGCAACTCACTGCCTTCCTGAAGACAAACAATGTATACAAAATGCTTCAGTCTGGTTTTAGACCCCATCATAGCACTGAGACTACACTTGTGAAGGTGGTAAATGACCTTTAAATGGCGTCAGACCAAGGCTCTGCATCTGTCCTCGTGCTCCTAGACCTTAGTGCTGCTTTTGATACCATCGATCACCACTTTCTTTTGGAAAGATTGGAAACCCAAATTGGTCTACACGGACAAGTTCTGGCCTGCTTTAGATCTTATCTGTCGGAAAGATATCAGTTTGTCTCTGTGAATGGTTTGTCCTCTGACAAATCAATTGTAAATTTCAGTGTTCCTCAAGGTTCTGGTTTCGGACCACTATTGTTTTCACTATATATAGTGGGACAAAAAAGTATAAATACTTATTTTCCACCATAATTTGCAAATAAATTCATAAAAAATCCTACAATGTGATTTTCTGGATTTTTTTCTTCTCATTTTGTCTGTCATAGTTGAAGTGTACCTATGATGAAAATTACAAGCCTCTCTCATCTTTTTAAGTTGGAGAAATTGCACAATTGGTGGCTGACTAAATACTTTTTTGCCCCACTGTATTTTACCTCTTGGGGATGTCATTCGAAAACATAATGTTAACTTTCTCTGCTATGCGGACGACACACAGCTGTACATTTCAATGAGACATGGTGACGCCCCAAAACTGCCCTCGCTAGAAGCCAGTGTTTCAGACATAAGGAAGTGGATGGCTGCAAACTTCCTACTTTTAAACTCGGACAAAACAGAGATGCTTGTTCTAGGTCCCAAGAAACAAAGAGATCTTCTGTTGAATCTGACAATTAATCTTGATGGTTGCACAGTCATCATAAATAAAACTGTGAAGGATCTCGGTGTTACTATGGACCCTGATCTCTCTTTGGACGAACACATCAAGACTGTATCAAGGACAGCTTTTTTCCATCTACGTAACATTGCAAAAATCAGAAACTTTCTGTCCAAAAATGATGCAGAAAAATGAATCCATGCTTTTGTTACTTCTAGGTTAGATTACTGCAATGCTCTACTTTCCGGCTACCCGGATAAAGCACTAAATAAACTTCAGTTAGTGCTAAATACGGCTGCTAGAATCATGACTAGAACCAAAACATTTGATCATATTACTCCAGTGCTAGCCTCCTTACACTGGCTTGCTGTTATGGCTAGGGCTGATTTCAAGGTTTTACTGCTAACCTGCAAAGCATTACATGGGCTTGCTCCTACCTATCTTTACGATTTGGTCCTGCCGTACATACCTACACGCACGCTACGATTACAAGACGCAGGCCTCCTAATTGTCCCTAGACAACAGCTGGAGGCAGGGCTTTCTCCTACAGAGCTCCATTTTTATGGAATGGTCTGCCTACCCATGTGAGAGATGCAGACTTGGTCTCAACCTTTAAGTCTTTACTGAAGACTCATCTCTTCAGTGGGTCATATGATTGAGTGTAGTCTGCCCCAGGGGTGTGAAGGTGAACGGAAAGGCTCTGGAGCAACGAACCGCCCTTGCTGTCTCTGCCTGGCCGGTTCCCCTCTCTCCACTGGGATTCTCTGCCTCTAACCCTATTACAGGGGCTGACTTACTGGCTTACTGGTGCTCTTTCATGCCGTCCCTAGGAGGGGTGCGTCACTTGAGTGGGTTGAGTCACTGACGTGATCTTCCTGTCTGGGTTGGCGCCCCCCCTTGGGTTGTGCCGTGGCGGAGATCTTTGTGGGCTATACTCAGCCTTGTCTCAGTTGGTGGTTGAAGATATCCCTCTAGTGGTGTGGGGGCTGTGCTTTGGCAAAGTGAGTGAGGCTATATCCTTCCTGTTTGGCCCTGTCCGGGGGTATCGTCGGATGGGGCCACAGTGTCTCCTGACCCCTCCTGTCTCAGCCTCCCATATTTATGCTGCAGTAGTTTATGTGTCAGGGGGCTAGGGTCAGTTTGTTATATCTGGAGTACTTCTCCTGTCTTATCCGGTGTCCTGTGTGAATTTAAGTATGCTCTCTCTAATTCTCTCTTTCTCTCTTTCTTTCTCTCTCTCGGAGGACCTGAGCCCTAGGACCATGCCTCAGGACTACCTGGCATGATGACTCCTTGCTGTCCCCAGTCCACCTGGCCGTGCTGCTGCTCCAGTTTCAACTGCTCTGCCTGCGGCTATGGAACCCTGACCTGTTCACCGGACGTGCTACCGGTCCCAGACTTGCTGTCTTCAACTCTAGAGACAGCAGGAGCGGTAGAGATACTCTCAATGATTGGCAATGGCTATGTTCTGTTATAATCTCCATACGGCACAGCCAGAAGAGGACTCTGTTACAATGTACATTGTCTGGGAAAGCCCAGGAAGTAGTAGCTGCTCTCTCCCTGGAAGACAGTTTACATTACGATACAGTTAAAACTACCGTGTTGCGGGCTTATGAGTTGGTGCCTGAAGCTTATAGACAGCGCTTCAGGAACCACAAAAAACCCTCTCACCGTACATTTGTTGAATTTGCTAGGGACAAAGAGTCTCTGTTTAGTCGCTGGTGTTCAGCCAGCGAAGCTAACACCTTTGCTGATATTCAGGAGTTGATGCTGTTGGAGGACTTTAGAAGCAACCTCCCAGATAGAATTGTAGTTCATTTAAATGAACAGAAGGTGGCGACATTGGCCCAAGCAGCAGTGTTGGCAGATGAGTACGCTTTGACACACAAGACTGTCTTTGGTGCTCCGCGTTTTGAAGGCCGGGCGATTACGTCATCAGTTCCTCGTTCAGGTCGCTTTTCCTCTGACAACCCTAAGCCTTTTCATGAAATCCGTGAATGTTTTTACTGTCACCAAAAGGGTCACGTGATTGCGGACTGCCTAGTTTTGAAAAATAAACCGCAACAGTCCCAGTCACCGTCCCCAAAAATGAAAAGTTTGGGTTTAGTCAAGTCTTTGGCCCGTTCCTTGGATCGAGTTATTGATTCAGCATTTGAGAAACCGGATCCTGTCTATGCTCCGTTTATCTCTGCCGGTTATGTTTCCTTAACGGGAGAACAAGCTGATCAAAAGCCTATCCAAATCCTACGTGACACCGGGGCGGCGCAGTCAGTAATCATTACTGATGCTTTACCCTGGTCTCCTGAAACGTATTGTGGCTCGCATGTCATATTACAGGGGATAGAGACCGTACCTGTACCATTACACTGGGTCCACTTAGTGTCAGACTTGGTATCAGGACGTTTCCATGTTGGTGTAGTGTCTACACTGCCAGTAAAAGGAGTCACATTGCTACTAGGGAACGATATCGCTGGTGGTAATGTCACTCCTGTGTTAGAGGTAGTAGACAACCCAGAAATCAGAACTACAGATGAGAAATTGGTTCAAGCATTTCCACATGTTTTTCCTGCTTGTGTGTTAACGAGGGCACAATCTCGCAAGCTAGGAGATATGGTGGATTTGGCTAGTTCCATTTTTGAGAATGTTGAGGTAGAAGACAATGCACCGAGTATGCCTTCTGCTATGCCAACAGTTTTTACCCCCGTAAAAACTAAGGTAGGGGAAAACGAAATTGTGCCCCAATTACATGACATTCTTTTGTCTGTCACCCCCGAGAAGGTGATTGAATGTCAAAAAGAAGACACCAATCTTCGCAAGTGTTTTGCTTCGGTAATTTCCATTGAGGAAGCTAAAACTAGAGAGACCGCCTACTTTATGGAAGCAGGAGTTTTGATGCGTAAATGGGCATCTCATGACACCGTTAATGACTGGAATGAAGTGTGTCAAGTGGTTGTTCCTACACCGTTCCGACAGCAGGTGCTGTCACTCGCCCATGACCAGGCGTGGTCTGGACACTTGGGGATCACAAAGACTTATAACCGGGTCCTTCGTCATTTCTTCTGGCCAGGTTTGAAGTCTGACGTGGTCCAATTTTGTAAAACATGTCACATATGTCAACTCACTGGGAAAGTGAATCAAACAGTTCCTCGAGCGCCGCTCTGCCCGATTCCTGTGGTGGGGGAACCGTTTGAAAGAGTGATAATTGATTGTGTATGTCCATTGCCGAAAACCAGGTCAGGTAACCAGTTCCTACTAACAATAATGTGCAGTGCTACTCGATACCCAGAGGCTATTCCTCTCCGTACTATAACGGCTAAGACTGTGGTGAAGGCACTAGTGAAGTTCTTCTCTACGTTTGGACTCCCTAAAGTAATCCAAACTGATCAGGGATCCAACTTCATGTCTAAACTGTTTTCAAATGTGTTAAAGACATTGTGTATTTCCCATCAGGTCTCCAGTCCGTATCATCCAGAGAGTCAAGGGGCACTAGAACGCTGGCATCAGACGCTGAAGGCAATGCTGCGCAAGTATTGTATGGATACCAGTACTGATTGAGATGAGTGGGTGCCGTTTGTCCTATTTGCTATAAGGGAAACGATACAAGAGTCCTTAGGGTTCAGCCCTGCTGACCTTGTGTTTGGACACACCCCACGGGGTCCGCTGAAAGTTTGAAGGAGAATATCTTATCTCCTACACCCAGTAGCGCCCCTAAAAAATGTGATGGATTATGTCAGTAAGATGCGGGAGAGACTGCACGCCGCATGTGCGTTAGCCCAAAAGTCTCTCTCCTCGTCTCAAAAACGCATGAAGTTGCATTATGACAAAAAGGCTGTTGGCCGTTCATTTGCACCAGGGGATCAAGTTTTAGTTTTGTTGCCAATCCCTGGCTCATCTCTGTCAGCACGTTTTTCTGTCTTACAGTTCTTTGAGGTATATGTGGGCTTCAGTGCTTCAGTACAGATAGCTTATGTGAAGGGCTCGGCGAATGTGGTTGCTGACGCTCTATCACGGGTTTACTAACTGGGGATGCGTTGGCTTTTGTTATTGCAAAAACTAGGTTTGCAATTTTTGTGGTGGGCGTGTTACGTTCCCCAATTTATGTGTTGTAGTTTGTGTATTTGCATGTGTTTATTTCAGGAAATGGCTTCCTGAAATCCCTCAAGCAGCTGATTGGTCGACTCCATGGCTAATTGGAGAGCTGACCCCGCCCCCTCGTCAAGACACAGCTGTCTCCAATGACCCATTCCTTCTGAAGCTATATAAAAGCCAGTGTTCTGTTCAGGAGAGAGAGATTTTGGGAGATAGAGATTTGCTAGAGAGATTTGCTAGAGAGATTTGCTAGAGAGATTTGCTAGAGAGATTTGCTAGAGAGATTTGCTAGAGAGATTTGCTAGAGAGATTTGCTAGAGAGATTTGCTAGAGAGATTTGCTAGAGAGATTTGCTAGAGAGATTTGCTAGAGAGATTTGCTAGAGAGATTTGCTAGAGAGATTTGCTAGAGAGATTTGCTAGAGAGATTTGCTAGAGAGATTTGCTAGAGAGATTTTGGCTAGAGATTTTGGAGGTAGGGATTGCTGAGAGAGATTTTGCTAGAGGTTGGTTTTTGCTGGGAGTTCATTGCTCAGATAGAGCTTATTTGATGTCCTTTGTTTCTTAGTTTGTTTGTGAAATTGTTTAATATTCTGTTTCATTTGTTCCTAGGGGAGAAGGGGAAGGCACCTTGGGAGTGCTTAGGCAAGAGGCCCGCGGGCATACATATACCCGTAGTATATTCACTGTCTAAGCACACTAGGTAAGACCTGGGCGGACCACCCCCTGTATTTTGGTTAGGGCACCAGGTGGTGCTAAATTAGGTAAGTAGTGGGTAGGCGGTAAGATAGGAGAGGGGAGGCTTTGAGATTTACTTTCTTTGCTTTGGTTCCATCCAGCCCCTTTTCCCCATATTACCGTGTAAAGGAATAAAGTCCTTGTAAACGGTACCACATTCTGCCTGTTGTCATCCTTACTCGCACCTACAGTCCATACCTTTTTCACTTCACGAAGAGCTTAGTTGTAGCAGGGTGTTGCGTTCCCTCTTCATAGAGGCGTGCGTAACACAAACGTATGTGTAGTTGAATTTATTCGGCCAGTGTGTGACTTGTCTTATTGTTGTCATGGCCTTATTGTACTTCACGGTGGCGTATGAACGAATGGGTTATTGAGCAAACAATGCAATTATCACAACAGGTTGTAATCTGGCTTTTTTACTGGCTTGGCCTCCTCAGTGATATTACCCACACAACTCTACTGCTTGTGTCTTTGGGGCTCCCGAGTGTCACAGTGGTCTAAGGCATTGCGTCTCAGTGCAAGAGGCATCAATACAGTCCCTGGTTCAGTTCCAGGCTAGATCACATCCGGTCGTGATTGGGAGTCCCATAGAGCGGTGCACAGTTGGCCGGGTTTGGCTGGGGTAGGTCGTTATTGTAAATAAGAATCTGTTCTTAACTGACTTGCCTAGTTAAAAAAAAAAAAATAGCCCTACACAAGAGAAACTATCAAATGTCACAGCTGCACACATTTTGCAATAACACCTGACTACATTAATCTATCTCAGTGCATACAAGCTACTGCATCTTCTACCACAACACCAAATATCAAATCTGCAGTGTGATCTGTTAAGGAAAGCTGTTTTCTGTGTCCATGCTTGTAAAAATGAACGTGGGCTTAGCGTCAGTGTGAACTCACATGCAGAAATGTGGGACAGGCTGGGTAAACAGGATGGTAACATTAGTGCTCGAAGACATTCTGCTTTTAGAAAATGCTCATTTGAATCTCGCCCCTTTTGTGGGCTACTTGGATTGAAACACCGAAAATACAAATGTACACCACAGTTGGTCACAAGTCGTCCACATACAATATTCCATGCAGCTTCATGAAATAACTAAACTATACTAGTAACTCATGATATTCGGTCAGTTTTTCTCTCACTACCCAATTTAATCATCACCTTATCTACAGTTGTCATAATTGTATATGCAGTTGAGTCATTGTTCTCTGAGATCTATGTAGGTATATGAAATTAAAGTCATTGCATGGCATGAGGGCACATTTCATGTAAAGCTTGATAGTGATGAAAGCAATCCAGAGACTACAATCCAGTACTGTTGAAATGAATTGCATAAATCATTGAGAGCCTTGTCCTGAGGAGGATTTCACACTCAATAAATTATGTAAATACTCCCACAATCACGTGAGTGTGTGCGTGTGTGTATAAATCACCCAGAAGGAGGAAAAGCTCTGCAACTCAAACTTCAGGACTTTTCAATCACTACACAATGCCATTAGGAACGCAATCACAAAATGAAGCAAGTCATTGCAAAATCCCCAAATCCCCAAATCCCCAAAAAAGCCCAGCTGCCTAGCAAGAGCGAGCTGTGGTAACAAACCAACCCCCCAAAAAACGGCTCATGAATTTCATTATGAAATGAGCTCTAGAGACTTCCTGTGGACTGGCCAGTATATCTCTGAGGATGATTTTGAGCTTTGTAAGCCATGTTAGTATCTGTAGCCAACTTATCAGTGACAGATGAAATACTACAGTCCTCCTGGGGGGCTGCAGAAGGATGGGTGAGGGTGAGCGGCTGAGAGAGGAGTGAGGGGAGGGGATGTCCTGTTTAGGTCATGTGCACTGGAGCAGTTAGTGTGGGAAAGGGGAGCGCCTCAGTGGTTCGGGTGAAGGGAGAGAAAGAGACCGAGAAGCAAGGCCTCACTGTTGTGACAGTCTGTTGGAGGACTCAGGGAGTTTTGAATGTTATGGGGACTCCGTGAGAATAGGGAACTTAAGCACACACGCACACGCATGCATATTTTCCTGCAGTTGGCAGCTTTTGGGTTCTCTTCCTCCCTATGGTTCACTCTCTCTCTCTTTCCCTCTCTATTTCTCTCTCTTTCTCTCTCTCTCCCCTTTTTTCTCTCTCATGGAACACACTTGACATTTCCATGAATCATGACTGTAACCTTTAGTAATTCATATTCTACACATTATAAACAAGGATTGGGGGGTGGAGTGTGTGTGTGGGGGGTGTTGCTGGAGACCGTTAAACTCTCTGAGCTGAACAGTGCCGTTGGCAGACCCAGTCATAACAATGCATGTATGGGGAAGTATGGCACTCTTTGTAGTTCCTGTACCTCTTTTGGTTAAAATCATAGCCAGCCCATTTCCTTTAATTCTTTGCCTACTCTGGGAAACAATTTTATATCCTTCCTGCAGTCCAACTTTTGTGCTGCGGAGGCACTGGGAAGTCATCCTTGAGGGCATAATGCAAGACGGCTTCTCAGAATGAACTATTGTCTTTTTGTTTGTGTTTTAAACCCTTAATACAATGCCGAGCTGTTTCTTGTAGTGTAAATAACGCCCGTTGTCTTGCTCTTCTTTGTTTATACCCGAAAACAATGCTAACAATAATCACTTCTCATTGTATATCACTCCGTTTGCCATCCTGATGATCAGAGCAGAGTCGCATTGTCAACATCAATTCTCTTGTCTTTTCATACGTTTGTTTTCATTTCATAATAATGGCAAATGCTCCCAATTTTCAAAAGTGACTCTGTTTTGTCTTTACTGATTTACACAGGGGAATATGAACTCATTGAATAGGCCTAGTTAGTATCAATGCCCATATGGGACTGTGTCAATCAACAATGTTGAGTTTTACCTTGAAATTAACCTCATTTTCAGAACAACATACTTTTAGTTATGTAGTGTATGTGGACACCTGTTTGTCGAACATCTTATTCCAAAATCATGGGACTTGGTCCCCCCTTTGCTGCTATAACAGCCTCCACTCTTCTGGGAAGGCTTTCCACTAGATGTTGGAACATTGCTGCAGGGACTTGCTTCCATTCAGCCACGAGCATTACTGAGGTCAGACACTGATGTTGGGCGATTTGGCCTGGCTCGCAGTCTGCATTCCAATTCATCCCCAAGGTTTTCTATGGGGTTGAGGTCAGGGGTACGCGCATTGCCAGTCCATTTAGATTTTCCAACGGGGCTATACATTTTGGTGACATTTTTTTTTCTCACCTGAGTAGCCTCATTTCACTGCCAAAAATAAAATGAAACCATCTTGTGTTCAGCGAAATTCCAACACAATATCAAATAGAGGTAGCCTAGTCAAATAATTAACATTCAATCACATTAACAGTTACTCTCTCGCAGGAATTCCACTAACAGTCCATATGTAGCCAAACGTAGCTGCTGCTCATTCCGTTTGCTTGAAAATGGATAAATGGTTAAAAAAGTAAGGCACTCGTCCATAGAGACACACATACCAGCTTAACTGGGCTCCTGAGTGGCACAGGGGTCTAAGGCACTGCATCTCAGTGCAAGAGGTGTCACTGCAGTTCCTGGTTTGAATCCAGGCTGCATCACATCCGGCCGTGATTCAGAGTCCCATAGGGCTGGCTGTGTTTGGCTGGGGTAGGCTGTCATTGTAAATAAGAATTTGTTCTTAATTGTCTTGCAATAGTTCTTAAAATAGAACATGTACTGGTAGTGCTGCTACTACCAGCAGTACTGCACCTGCCGACGACACAAGTTGTCCTGCTTCCATGAGCACATCCAATGCTAACATCAGTAATTCTACATTTGTTGTTAGCCCAGCTAGCATGGACACTGACAGCTGTGAATCTGATGCAGCTGAAGAGCTACTGCCCCCTTACCTGGGAAAACACCGAACAACAGACAGGGATGTTGGACCATGGAAGAGGTGTAAATATGATGAGAACTACATTGATTTGGGGTTCACTTATATTGGAAGTAGTGTGTTATATGTGCCAAAGTACTATATCACAACTCAATGAAACCTTCACTCTTGCGCAAACATGCCAATTTGAAAAATGAGCCACTGGAGCATTTTGAGTGAGAATTAAGAGTATAAAAGCAACAGATTCCATTAATAAGAAGGGGCTAGAAACATCTTATATGGTGAGCTACCGAGTGGCTAGGACAGGCAAACCCCATACGATTGTGGAGGGCTTCATTCTTCCTGCTGCCGCGGATATGGCTGGAACAATGCTGGGGGAAAAGGACAAAAAACTATACAGACAATGTCTTCATCAAACAACACTGTTTCACGACGCATCAGTGACATGGCAGGAGATTATTTTAAACAATTACAGTTTCGCATACAAGCCAGTGAATTCTATGCATTACAGCTGGATGAGTCAACAGACAGACAGACTCAGGGCCTGGCACAGCTCCTGGTATATGTCTGTTATGTTTATGGGGAGTCAATTAAGGAAGACATCCTCCTCTGCAAATCACTGGAAACCAGGACAACAGGAGAGGATATTTTTTTAAGTACGGGACAGCTTTGTGACATTAAATGGACTTTGGTGGTCAAAATGCGTTGGTATCTAATACTGATAGCGCAAAAGCCATGACAAGGAAACATAGTGGAGTGGTAACGCACATGCAAGCAGTTGCTCCCGACGCCACTTAGGTACACTGCAGCATCTGCCAAGGGAATGCCTGACAGCTTGAAATACGTTTTGGACACTACAGTGAAAATGGTTCTCGTGTAAGAAGAAAGAATCTTGTGTATTTTCTGCATTATGCAATGATATGGGCAGCGACCATGTAACGTTTTTACAACATACAGAAATACACTGGTTATCAAGGGGCAAAGTATTGACAAATGCATTTTAAATTGAGCGACGAGCTTAAAGTTTTCTTTACTGACCATCATTTTCATGTCTGACCGCTTTCATGATGACGAGTTTCTCACACGACTGGCCTATCTGGGTGATGTTTTTTCTCGCTTGAATGATCTGAATCTAGGATTATAGAGACTCTGCAACTATTTTCAATGTGCAGTACAAAATTGAGGCTATGATTAAGAAGTTGGAACTCCTCTCTGTCTGCATTAACCAGGACAACACATCCATCACTGTATGATTTTTTTTTGTGTGCAAATGAACTCCAGCTTACGGACAATGTCAAATGTGATATAGTGAAGTACCTGAGTGAGTTGGGTGCGCAATTAAGCAGGTACTTTCCCGAAATGGACGACACAAACAACTAGATTCGTTATCCCTTTCATGCCCTGCCTCCAGTCCGATATCTGAACAAGAGAGCCTCATCAAAATTGCAACAAGCGGTTCTGTGAATTAACAAAAAAAAATCAGAAGCCACTGACAGATTTCTGGATAGTGCTGCGCTCCTGCCTTGGAAAATCACACTGTTAAGATGGCCTTTTAAACCACATACCTATGTGAGAGTGGATTCTCAGCCTTCACTAGCATAAAAACTAAATACAGGCACAGACTGTGTATGGAAAATTATATAAGACTGAGACTCTCTCCAATACAACCCAACATTGAAGAATTATGTGCATCTTTTCAAGCAAACCCTTCTCATTACCCCGTGGTGAGTTATTCACAATTTTTGATGAACAAATAAGGTTTTATATGTAAGATGGCTAAATAAAGAGCAAAATTGTTGATTATTATCATTATATTATTATTTGTGCCCTGGTCCTATAAGAGCTCTTTGTCACTTCCCAAAAAACTCACACTCATTCTTATGTTGGAAAATGTATTGTGTAGTGTGTGTGGTAGGCTTACAATGATGGCAAAAAACAACATTTGAGAGTGCGTTGACCCTGGCGCCCTGGTGTTTGAAGGGGTACGGGACTATAAAAAGTTTGGGAATGTGACGACCCTCCCACTCTGTCTGCCGTATTCTCTCTCTTTGCTCTTGTTTCCCTATTAGGATGCCGGCGGGCGGAGCCGGGAGGGTCGTCAGCGACATGGGAAACACCTGGGCCCTGGTATGTCCCAGGATAAATAGACCTCTTCCACATTCATTGGGAGACTCTCTCCATGCAGACACACTATTGTTGATTTGTATATAGGGTACCTTAGTTAATAAATATATTTTGTTAGTCTTTATCTCCACGTTGTCTCCCTTTTGTTACGGGCTTCGAGCTGGTTCGTGACAGGAACCAGTGGTCTAGAATGTCATTGTACGCGGTAGCGTTAAGATTTCCCTTCACTGGAACTAAGGGGCCTAAGGGGCATTATTCCTCCTCCAATCTTTACGGTTGGCACTATGCATTGGGGCAGGTAGCGTTCTCCTGGCATCCGCCAAACCCAGATTTGTCTGTCGGACTGCCAGATGGTGAAGCGTGATTCATCACTCCAGAGAACATGTTTCCACTGCTCCAGAGTCCAATGGCGGTGAGCTTTATACCACTCAAGCCGATGCTTGGCATTGCACATGGTGATCTTACGCTTGTGTGCGGCTACTCGGCCATGGCAGCCCATTTCATGAAGCTCCCGACAAACAGTTATTGTACTGATGTTGCTTTCAGAGATGGTTTGGAACTGGGTATTGAGTGTTGCAACTGAGGAGAGATGATTTTTACGTGCTTCAGCACTCGGCGTTCTCGTTCTGTGAGCTTGTGTGGCCTGCCACTTCAAAGCTGAGCCATTGTTGCTCCTAGACGTTTTCACTTCACAACAGCACTTACGGAACTTACTGGCTCTAGCAAGGCATGAATTTGACGAACTGACTTGTTGGAAAGGTGGCATCTTATGATGGATTAAATAATAAAAGTTCCTCAGCCATCTACACACTAACTCATAATGACAAAGCAAAAGTGGTTTTTTATTTTACGTTTTGCGAATTTAGTAAAAATAAAAAAGTATACCTTTTGCTATGAGACTTGAAATGGAGCTCAGGTACATGCTGTTTCCATTGATCATCATTGAGTTTCTAAAACTTGATTGGAGTCCACCTGTGGTAAATTCAATTGATTGTACATGATTTTGAAAGGCACACACTTGTAAGATCCCACAGTGGATACCAGAGCAAAAACCAAGTAATGAGGTCAAAGGAATTGTTTGTAGTGCTCGGAGACAGGAATGTGTTGAGGCACAGATCTAGAGAAGGGCATCAAACAATTTCTGCAGGATTGAAGGTCCCCAAGAACACAGTGGCCACTATCATTCTTAAATGGAAGAAATGTGGAATCACCAAGACTCTTCCTAAACTGAGCAATAGGGGGAGAAGGGCCTTGGTCAGGGAGGTGACCAAGAACCTGATGGTCACTCTGACAGAGCTCTAGAGTTCCTTGGTGGAGATGGGAGAACCTTCCAGAAGGACAACAATCTCTGCAGCACGCCACCAATCTGGCCTTTATGGTAGTTGCTGGACAAAAGCCACTCCTCAGTAAAAGGCACATACCAGTCTGCTTGGAGTTTGCCAAAAGGCACCAAAGGACTCTCCGACCATCAGAAACAAGGTTCTCTGGTCTGATGAAACCAATATTGAACTCTTTGGCCTGAATGGCAAATGTCACATGTGGAGGAAACCTGGCATCATCCCAACGGTGAAGCATGGTGGTGGCAGCATCATGCTCTGGGGATGTTTTTTAGCAGCAGGGACTGGGAGACTATTCAGGATTGAGGCAAAGATGAACAGAGCAAAGTACAGAGATCCTTCATGAAAACCAGCTCAGAGCTCTCAGGACCTCAGACTGGGGTGAATGTTCACCTTCCAACAAGACAACGACACTAAGCACACAGCCAAGACAATGCAGGAGTGGCTTAGCGACACGTTTCTGAATGTCCTTGAGTGGCAAAGCCAGAGCCTGGACTTGAACCCGACCTAATGTCTCTGGGGATACCTGAATATAGCTTTGGGCTCCCAAGTGGCACAGCAGTCTAAGGAACTGCATCACTCGACGCTGTAATTGCTGCCAAAGGTGCTTGAGCAAAGTACTAAGGGTCTGAATACGTATGTAAATGTAATATTTCTTGTTTTTTTGGGGGGAAAAATATTCTCAACCTGTTTTTGCTTTGTCATTATGGGGATTGTGTGTAGATTGAGGGGGGGGAAACAAAATGTGGAAAAAGTCAAGGTGTCTGAATACTTTGACGGCACTGTATAGTGTAGTTTTAAGCGTAATTGATCGTGTTTACACTTGAAATGTCAAAACAATATTATTTTTATGACCGCTAGACACCTTTCTAATACATTTTCAGAGTTGCATAGGAGTTTTGCTTCGACCCGGTAAAGACATGTACTACATCTCAAAGATGAATGCAATTTGTAGAAGTAGGAATTGTTTGGAAAGAAAGTGGCAGAACATTTCACCGTGGACATGTTGATTAATAACCAAAGCAGGGACCTATTCTAAGTCATTTAATTAAAACATTAAATAGCAGTACAGTAAATAATCCAATAGCTCCTCAATACCAAAAGTTTACTTCTGGCAAAATGAAATTCTCAAAATGAGATCCTAATCTTGACAGTGATTTACGTTCCTACCTCCCCGGAATGATTAAACAGCAGAATTAAATACAAGTTAGCGTGAGCAGAATTCCTGCTGATGTTACACCAAATAAGCAGTGCAATCAGTGATAACTTCTGCGGTATTGCCACGACAACCCAGACACGAGAAATAATGAAGGTAGATTCAGTGTGTGCTCTCCGGCGCCCCACAAACACTGCAAGAGAACAACTGCTCTATTATAAGGTACACATATAGGGCTTGTTCACACTCAATGGCCAAGTTCACACTCAATTTCCATATATCACGAACATGTATGAACATGAAAATATACTTTTTTTGTTGTCTGAATTTAAGCTTTGGGTTAGGGATGTGGTTAAGTTTTGGGCAAAATTAAATCAGGGATAGGGTAAAATCCCTTTTAATTTTTTTATTTTTTTATCCATCTGTGCAGCTTGACCCGATAGTGACAACTCATAACAGGTGAGGAAGAAACAGTACTGTACAGAAAGCATGGCGGCAATACGGGACCAAAATGTAGTTTCTATACAGTAGACGGCACTGGTACAGAAAAGTACTGTACATATTTAGGTCTCAGCTTGTCCATATTGTCCTATTGAGAAGACATCTTCATGAGAATATATTTAAAAGTTTAACCATGTCTTATAAATTATCATATCGAAGCAGTCCCTGGGCCTCAGTCCCATTTCATACAAAGGATCAACAATCCTAAATGTCTCGTATGTGTCTTGGGTCCTTGGGTACAGTATATCTATCAAAAGGCCTTGGACAGTCCCGAGCTCGGAAAATTGAGTTTGGATGCATCTCCTTCAAAGGCGGTGGCTTCTTTTAATCCCTTCAATCCACCATAATCCTGAAATGACACAATGAACAAACAAAAGTTCCCTCTGTAGGTTCCCTAACCCAATTCCTCATCTAGGGTTCAATAAAGACGTTTATGGGTCTCTGGACATGCTGGACAGTCACATGGGAACCAAACCAACCAAGATCCTAAGCCAGGATGTCACTGCGCTTGCTGCACCACACCACCAGGGCGATCATGGCCAGGGTGAGGAAGACAGGGATGAGGATGAGGATGGTGAGTGTGTCGTCCGGTGGGTCCACCAGGATCACCCTCTCCAGGGTGCAGTTGGAGAAGAAGTGCTTGTGGATCCGGATGATGTAGCTCTCCACCAGTGGGTTGGGCCAGTAGCAGTTGATGCGCTCGGCGTTGGTCTCCGTGCACAGCGAGAAAAGGTGGTACTCACTACAGAGAGCAGAGGAACACAAAGGGTTAAAACAAAATGGGAATACAGGCTTTTGTTCCAGCCTTGCTCTAACAGCCTATGAGCAGCTGATCAGTAGATTCAGGTGTGTTAAGGCAGGGCTGGAACAAAAGCTTGCCCTCCCAGTAGCTCTCCAGGAGGGTGGTTGGCCAATCCCTGGTCCAAAGGGCTAAGAAACACAAACTGTTGAGTCGATCATAGGGCAGAGAAACACAAAGTGATTAGCCAATCAGAAGGCAGGGTGAGGGGAATCTGGGGCCATGGATTAGACTGCAAATCATGTTCTCTGTATCTCAAAATGTATTCTCCATTTCAGGGGATAAGAAGAGCTCAGCTACTTAGGTAGGATGTGTTTCAACTGAGAAATAGGGAGGGTTTATCCCTCAAATTCTTACTCTGCAAAAAAAGTTCTCTCTATAGATAGACGCTAAAGTCCTGCATCTTGTTTCATAATACTCTATCGGAGACTGGTTTGTGGTCTCACGTGATCGTTACATCAATCTGGTCAAGAGTCAAATAGGCTGGTCCCACTTTAAATGAACAACATATAGAGCATTCATAAAGCCTTCATAAGCACTACTTAGATACATGAGACATAGTCCACTACGTCATATACCCATAAGTATGTCCTCCGTTATAGAGTATGACACAAGCCAATAGATGATTTGTGAAGAATCTTTGTAGTGCTTATGAAGCCTTTAAGAATATGTTATAAAGCCCTTGTAACTTTGTTTGTTTTTAAATGGGACAAATGTGTTTATTTCACTGTGGAAAATTATGGAGTAGCCATATGCCTAGGAAACTAATGACTCAGACCCTGTGGCCAGATGTGTGTCCTCCTCATTGTTTACTTAATTAGCTACTAGTTGTACCCAGGCTGCCTCATTAGGGTCAATTTCTGTGTGTCTTACAAAGTGCACTAAAAGCAACCCATTCGAACATAAACATGACACAAATGAGCTGCACTTTCAAGGCTTGGTATAGTACAGGTTTAGGAGTTAATTGGGTGATTCGAGCCGAGATAATAGCCATCTAGGTGACATGGGATCCCGGCCATGATGCTCACCTAGCAAAACAGATCATTTCAGCCCCTTGTTCGATGAAACTAGTCAAGACAAGTGGTTAGTTCTATATTTATCTTCAGTTTCCCCTCCAATGCCTTTCACACTAGCGGTGTGGTTTGACGTCAGCCAATCCCCGTCATTGCTTTCAGACGACCTCCACCTAAGTGCTGCAAATCGAATGAGCCTCGATCAAGCGTATAAATTGTGTCTCCATATGGACATAAGCTACCTGATTGCCGAGATAAGGGAGGCTGCTGTAAAGTCAATGGATTGGTTGTATGGTAACTCTGGAATAGCTTTTTGGCTTGGATATTATTGTAAAAAAAAAACTATGGTAAAACACATTGACCACAGACTGAAAAGTGATGGAATATGTCAAATTAGGATTTATGTTTACCAAGAATTTGAGGCTGTGTTGTCTTTTTATAATTTAAAACCGGCAAAATCTTACCTATCATTAGAAAAACCAATGAATTCTTATAAAAGCTGATATTGACTCTTTCGTAACACTTTTATTTGTATTTATTTTACCTTTATTTAAGTAGACAAGTCAGTTAAAGAACAAATTCTTATTTACAATGACAGCCTACCCCGGCCAAACTCTAACCCGGACGACGCTGGGCCAATTGTGCACCGCCCTATGGTACTCCCAATCACGGCCGGTTGTGATACAGCCTGGAATTGAACCAGGGTCTGTAGTGAAGCCTCTAGCACTGAGATGCAGTGCCTTAGACTGCTGCGCCACTCGGGATCCCGACAAGGGTTACATTTTGAAAGAATGTAGTTTTTCCATCCACAAGGAGCATTCAAGAGGCAACTCATTAAGAAATGGATCGAAATGTACAGGATGGTTACCTGGAGGAAAATGAGGAAGTCTCATGCTTTTTCAATTTCAGTCTATTCCAAGGGAGGGTCATGCGATTTGTAATTGATTACATTTCTATATTTCTCAGAATTTGTTGCTTATTTGGCTATATATATATATATGTGTGCCTGATGCCGCCCCCATCTCTAATTCTCAGCTGAGCGCGTAATATCAAGTGTGCCTGTAGGCTATTTAGTGTGGTCTCAATCAAATGATCCATAGCCTATAGACAATAAGCTAGGAAGTGCATGATCAGAGAAGCACAGCACAAAGTTATATTTCTAAGATAGGCTATACTGTAGTTTAGTCAACTATCTTCTGTTCAGAAACTAAAAAGGTTCTGATTATATAAAGTGATCTATAACAGTATTTCCAGCAGCCCTTTACATTTGGTGTAAGAGAAGAGCTGAGGAGACTGTTATTCAGATTCAGATGTATTTCTCCTGTAAGGAAAGCGAACAAGTTCCATGCTTCCTACTCGCAGTGCCAGAACAAAACCAACCCTCAATGACAACATTACATGTCAAATTCACTGCCAAACATTGCCTGGACAAATATTCTTGAAAAAATTACCTTAAAGCCTTTTGGGTCAGTTTTTAAATTAGCAGTGGCTTTTGAAATGCATCTGAACCATGGAGCACAGTCTCCCTGGCCACATAGAATACTTTCAGGGTGTCACACCGTGATCTGTTTCACCTGTCCTTATGATTGTCTCCACCCCCCTCCAGGTGTCGCCCATCTTCCCCATTGATCCCCTGTGTATTTATACCTGTGTTCTCTGTTTGTCCATTGCCAGTTCATCTTGTTTGTCAAGTCAACCAGCGGTTTTCTCAGCTCCCGCTTTTTCCCAGTCTTGGATTTCTCGCCCCCCTGGTTTTGACCCTTGCCTGTCCTGTCTCTGAGGCCACCTGCCCGACTACTCTGCCCGACTCTGAGCGCGCCTGCCATCCTGTACCTTTACCCCACCTCTGAATTACTGACCTCTGCCTGACCTGACCCTGCCTGCCATCCTGTATCTTTGCCCATTTACTCTGGATTATCGACCCCTACCTGCCTTGACCTGTTGTAGCCTGCCTTGACCTGTTGTTGCCTGCCCTGTTGCTATAATAAACATTGTTACTTTGACAGTCTGCATCTGGGTCTTACCTTGATCCCTGATACAGGGTAAGTAAAAAATATTGGAAAGTGAAAATATTATTTTTAAAATTATTTTTAAAATTATTTATTACAAAAAACACAAGGAAGGGGTAACATTAATGTATTAGAACATGAAGGACAAACAATACAGCATCAAGACACTATCAAACATGTATCAGTTTCCGCAACAGAGCCATCCTTATGTGTGAGGGTGCGTGTGCATGATAGTGATATAAAATATATATCATAGTTTCCTTTTTCATGATCACAATCTTGTGAAACCAGAACCCTCCAAGATCCCCCCACAGTTCCCCAATAGCTGTCCCTCAACCATTCGAGATCCCTCTCACAGTCTCCCCCCGAAGAAAATAAAATAAAAAATACAATTAATTCCATTCCCCACACCCAAGAATGCACCAACAACCAATAGAAAGAACTAAAGAGAAAAAAGGAAAAGACAGAAGAAAACAGCAAACAACAATGCAATTTAAAAAAATATATAATAATACATTTAAAACAAACGACATCAAGGACAACTGAAATCATAACAGCAATGCCTACTTGATATGTTTGTGTGTATGTCTGGCACTATTACATGTATGTGTGTGTGTTCTTGTATGTGATTATTTGAATGAGAGTGTGTGCATATGCATGTGTACAAACACCTGCAAGTGAAGATATTCTTTGCTGAAGCCATATAATATCCTCTTTATAAGGTCTAGAAAGATGCTTCAGAAATCGATGACGTCTTTATGCATGTTCTTCTGTAGAAAGCCTTGATAAAGTGTTTGTTTCAAATGACACCCTGTTTTGAAGTGTTGAGTCCAGCTTGTAAAATACAGAACCAAACATAATTGTCTGATTGTGTAGAGTCAATCAGGTTGTCAGAAGAATCTGTGCTGCTGAAAGATTTATCATAGTCCGCATTTGCCCTTAATTAAATGTCCGCATTTGCCCTTAATTAAATGTCTGCATTTGCCCTTAATTAAATGTCTGCATTTGCCCTTCTTTCTTTTAAACTACATGTTTAGAGAGGGATACTTGATGGAGGAGAGTCTTTATCACTCACATTTTAGATGGATTATTGCAAGATTGTTTTGGATTATGGTTGTTTAGGCCAATGTTTAATCCCAGGAGATCAACCTGGGTTATGGGGGGGAAAAAAACGGTTCTCTTCAAGTGATACATTTAATTTATTTCCAACTCCTCTCCCCATCTGTCCTCTCTGACTGGTTCTGTACTGACTTCATTAAATGTTTTACTAAATCACACAGACAGTAAATTCTCATTGTGTTTGCAAATGGCTGCCAGGATGCCATTTAAGGCCACTCTAACATGCACTGATGACCTTGGAGCATCTGTTAGTTGGAAGACAGACCAGGCCTGCTGATGATAATGTCCCTGTGTTAATATTCATTAAGAAGGGATGGCACCGTACCTGGCAATGGCATTCAGTCTCTGTGAGTGTTCTGCAGTTGGTCCTGGCCTGCTCAGCTGTCCCATTTGCTTGAATGTGTACCCGTGGTTCAGATTTGCTCATTTGAATCAATATAGCTGGCCATACATTTTAGAGAGCGTTCACTCTAACATGTACCGACACCTCACTGACATGGCCACATGCTTTGTTTCTCTCAGCGCGGAAGCACTGGCGTTTAGTCATGGATGCCAAAGAATGCCAAGCTTTCCCTTCAATTTGCAAGATGCTGAATGTATCTCACCGGAGAAAGCATCCAAGCAAGCGAAACAGCTCCCCTCTGTCTCTGTATGTGTAGGCCATATATCTGATACTGTCTGGTCAAAAAGAGTATAACATTGTTGCCACCTGTAGCATTGAATGCAATGGAAACCAGTGAGAATTTGGCCTCACTTGATTAAAAAAAAGTATAAAATAATAGCCAATTAGCATTGAGCTCAACTGTGAACGGTCCTGTCTCACCAAAAAATAGTGTCAAGGGAATTGGCTTCAATCACATCGAGAGCCAAAAGTCATTGACAGAAACAACTGAAATGGTTGCCTCTCATTGTGTTGTTGTCCTCCGGTGACTAGCTAGCTAAAATGGGCCCTTTCCTAAATTACCCATGGATGGAGATAGGGATTTGGACTTGTGGTTTTACTTAATTCTCAGTACTGGCCAATGATTAACGGTGATTCTGATCCAACCATGAATTCATACATTGTACCCCTGGCCTGAGAGGAAGGAAGTTCAAATGTAGCTAGATGTAGAAGGCTAATGCTAACTAGCTCGGTCATTGTTGCCCATGAAAGCAAGTTAGGCTAGCAAGCAAGCATTTTAGCCAGGTAGCCTAGGACAACAAAAAATAAAAACGTGTACTGTATGACAGTCATAGACCGTTTCGTCAACATGAGAGGATGGCATTGGATTTCTCTACAAGTAGCGTAAGTCAACATGTTTTTTCTACTTGCATGAATGCACACGCACGCTCACACACTCACAGAAATCAGAACCATGGACAGCCACATCATATTTAGCTTACGTTGATTGGATAATTAAAAATATATTTTTTAGTTTTCACCGTATTAGACTGAGCATAGGTGATGTTGAGATGGTGCTGGAATAGTGGAGGCAGCTCCTGTTTTCTTTGAGACTTGAGGTAACTCTCCGTGGTGCTAAATCAATAGTTGTTTAGTAGTCCGACAATGGCGGAAACATTAACTTGCGTGACAATGCTGTAGCTCATGCAACTGTTATATGCAATATGCTTTGTGGACTTCACCGACAGGTTGCTCTCCGGTTTTGTAATGAAACAAAGGTGAGGTTTAAGTTATTCTACCACTGTGTCTTCTCATTGTCTCAGCCTTAGGCCTACATATCAAGGTTGCAAGGCATATTAATTAACAGGTTATAGAGCAAACAATGCAAATATCACAACATAGGTTGTAATATGTCTCTTTTTTTTGGGGGGTGGGGGTGGCTTGGCTTCACCAGTGATTTATTAAAAAGATAAAAAATAAATGTTTTACCCACGCACCACTACTGCACGGAACATAAACGAGGACCACTGTTTACATCAATCCAGAATCACAGATTATTGTGAAATACACACATATCGTATTGGAAATTCGTGAAAAGGCAAAATATATATTTTTTGTTTTCAGTGAATTTTAATCACAGATAAAGATAGGTGGACGAGGATGAATAGGTGGATGGGCATATAACATCTAGCAACCCAAAGATTGCATGTTCAAATCTCATCACTGATGACTTTAGCATTTTAGCTAATTAGCAACTTTGCAACTACTTCCTACTTTTTAGCTACTTTGTAACTACTTAGCATGTTAGCTAACCCTTCCCCTAACCCTAAACTTAACCCTTTACCTCCTTAGCTAGCATGTTAGCTAACCCTAACTTTAACCCCTAAACCTAACCTTAACCCCTAACTTGATAGTGTGTTGGTTTACATAAAGGTCCTTCACTTTCTCTCTTTTTCAATGTCTGTGTCTCTCTCACTCTCTTTCATCAGAGTGCCACAGGCTCCCTGGAGATATACATATCTCATGAATAACACATGAACAAATACTGTAAACATCATTCTCAAATGCTCCTCATGAAAAAGAATATATATGTATGGTAATGGCTGTCTCACGGAGAGAGAAATGTCTTGACAATATAAAGCTACTGGACAATATTATAAGAGGTATTGTACTAGGTACAATATACGTGTATTCTTCCGAGAATTCCTTATCTAAAGCTTCAAGTGTATCATGTTGTATTCTTCACAGATAAAGCACAGTGTAAACTTAGCATCAAATAAAGCTTGTGCCCTGTTGATATAAACAGATTGGAACTTTCAATGGCTGGTTATTACAAAAGGCCTTATGGTTCAACTTCTGTCGAAACCCTGTCTGTGGAAGATGGGGTTTACATGTATGTTTTCCTTAGATCCAATATTTGTAAATGTCTTGTCTGACTACAACATGGAATGTTGATCTCCCGATCGGGACTCCCCACGGAGAAGTAATAGAGAAAGTGAATTTCCCCAGAAACCATGTGTGAGGTGCCCACAAAGCTACTCGCAATGTTTTGATGGGCTAAAGAACAATGTCCATGACCACATTGATTCTAGAAACGGAGCAGGCTTTGCTGACACTAGGGGAAAGAGGGAAGGGTTCTTAGAAATGTCCGTTTCATCCCTATTACATTCTGTCATTCATGCTGAATTCTATTGAGGCTTAATCGAATCAAATAGGGGAAAAATCCATGTCAGGCTTCTGAATCCCCAGCACAATTATTTACAAAACACTGACATTTACATAGGGACATTTTTCTAGTGTTGATTTGCCTGTGTATGTGTGTTTGCATGTGTGAACGGTTGAAGGGTGTTAGAGAACCATGCTGGGTCAGCCAGCAGGTGCAGGTGCCGCTCATTGGCCAGGGGGGAATTAACACTGAGCAGGTCCAGCCAGGCAAATGGCCCCCTGGATCTACTGTGCCAACAGGCATCTGGATTCCAATCGCCTGTTCACACACAAACAGCCAGATAGTGGGTTCAGAATATTGGCACGTTTTATTACATTTTTTACTAGACTACCTACACTGCAATACAGTATTCCTTGATTCCTCCTACTGTGTGTCTTAATTGTTCTATTTAAAAAAATACTTTTAGCAATTTATGTTCTGAACTTCCCCAAAATGTTGTACAACAATGTTAGTGCATTTCATCATTTGAATGGAAATGTGTTTTATTTTGGCTTCAAGTTCCAAATCTTAGACTGGATCCAAAAGCTAAAAGTTTACCAACTGGTGTAGTGGGATTACACAGGTTTTGCTTGCCGGAAGTAATCCTACCTTTGCATTCTGACATGGATTAATATAACAGTTATACTGAGTGCCCTTTAAGAACTGGGGCAGTGCATTGATAGACGGACTCTTTGGCTGGTTCTGATAACACTGAAAGGGCTTTTACCTGATGAAGTGTGTTAAGTTGCACCAGTTCTGGGGATCCACGTGGTCCATCTTTCGCTTGAATTCCTCCCCACACACCTCCATCTCCCACAGTAGCTGGGTCTCGTTGCACAGAGCCACACTAGGCCTTCGTGGTATAGACTCAACATTGATATTCTCTGTGGCTGCAAGACATAAAAAGGTCAAAATTAGAAGAAAAAAACACCACCTTTAATGTTCCACAGTAGTATTAGGGCTGCCTTAATTAGGGAATGCAACAGGAAAAAGTACTACAACTGAAAATGGGGTGTTTCTTAATGGGAGCCTAATGAACATACTGTAACTGAATCTATTGTTATTACAAATAGTGGCTATAACTTCTGGCACAGGGTAAGTCAGAAGTAAGGAATTTACATTTGACCAATTTTGCCTATTATTATTGGCACAAGTTTAAAAATGTCATTGTAAAAAGTAGAGCATTTGTAAGCCATGCTGCGCAGTGTTTCATGTCTTCAGAAGGAGATGTAAGCTAAACTTCCTTACCTGACGATCCTCTTGTCATCCAAGAGTTCACTGTCAAAGACAAAATCACACAGAAACATGAAACAGAGTTACTATGATAATTAGAATAACAGTCATTAAGGAGTTTTCTGGTACAAATGCCTAGCTGTCAGATGTTGTTACTGCTGGGTTATTAAAATGTTGAAGCTGAGGAGAAGGGCAATAGCTAGTACTCTTTTCACATTATCGTGTCGACTTGAACCAAACCGTGCTGGCAAAGATATTTACTTTTACATTGTCCTCTTCAGCAGGATTCCAGCAACTAACGTGGATGCGTAACCAAGGACAGCTCAGTGCAGTTCGGTTTGCTCTGCTTGGTTTCGGCTCAGTATTGTGAAAAGCTCTTAACTTAACTATATATACAGTACCAGTCAAAAGTTTGGACACACCTACTCATTCAATGGTTTTTCTTTATTTTTACTATTTTATACATTGTAGAATAATAGTGAAAACATCAAAACTATGAAATAGCACATATGGAATCATATAGTAACCAAAAAAGTGTTACACAAATCTAAATGCAGTTTAGGTCGGAAGTTTACATACACTTCAACAATGTAGAAAATAGTACAAATAAAAGAGAACCCCTTGAATGAGTAGGTGTGTCCAAACTTTTGACTTGTACCGTGTGTGTGTGTGTGTGTGTGTTGAAGTAGGAAGTTTACATACACTTAAGTTGGAGTCATTAAAGCTCGTTTCAACCTCTCCACAAATTTCTTGTTAACAAACTATAGTTTTGGCAAGTCAGTTAGGACATCTCCTTTGTGCATGACACAAGTAATTTTTCCAACAATTGTTTACAGACAGATTTTTTCCCCTTATAATTCACTGTATCACAATTCCAGTGGGTCAGAAGTTTACATACACTAAGATGACTGTGCCGTTAAACAGCTTGGAAAATTCCAGAAAATGATGTCATAGCTTTAGAAGCTTCCGGCTAATTGACATCATTTGAGTCTATTGGAGGTGTACCTGTGGATGTATTTCAAGGCCTACCTTCAAACTCAGTGCCTCTTTGCTTGACATCATGGGAAAATCAAAAGAAATCAGCCAAGACCTCAGAAAAAAAATTGTAGACCTCCGTAAAGTCTGGTTCATTCTTGGGAGCAATTTCCAAATGCCTGAAGGAACCACGTTCACTATGCCCTAGGACCATGCCCCAGGACTACCTGACATGATGACTCCTTGCTGTCCCCAGTCCACCTGACCGTGCTGCTGCTCCAGTTTCAACTGTTCTGCCTTATTATTATACGACCATGCTGGTCATTTATGAACATTTGAACATCTTGGCCATGTTCTGTTATAATCTCCACCCGGCACAGCCAGAAGAGGACTGGCCACCCCACATAGCCTGGTTCCTCTCTAGGTTTCTTCCTAGGTTTTGGCCTTTCTAGGGAGTTTTTCCTAGCCACCGTGCTTCTACACCTGCATTGCTTGCTGTTTGGGGTTTTAGGCTGGGTTTCTGTACAGCACTTTGAGATATCAGCTGATGTACGAAGGGCTATATAAATACATTTGATTTTATTTTGATCGGTACAAACAATAATAAGCAAGTATAAACACCATGGGACCATACAGCCATCATACCGCTCAGGAAGGAGACATGTTCTGTCTCCTAGAGATGAACGTACTTTGGTGCGAAAATTGCAAATCAATCCCAGAACAACAGCAAAGGACCTTGTGAAGATGCTGGAGGAAATGGGTACAAAAGTATCTATATCCACAGTAAAACGAGTCCTATATCGACATAACCTGAAAGGTCGCTCAGCAAGGAAGAAACCACTGCTCCAAAATCGCCATAAAAAAGCCAGACTATGGTTTGCAACTGCAGATGGGGACAAAGATCATACTTTTTGGAGAAATGTCCTCTGGTCTGATGAAACAAAAATAGAACTCTTTGGCCATAATGACCATCGTTATGTTTGGAGGAAAAATGGGGATGCAAGCTGAAGAACACCATCCCAACCGTGAAGGACGGGAGTGGCAGCATCATGTTGTGGGGGTGATTTGCTGCAGGAGGGACTGGTGCACTTCACAAAATGGCAGGAAAATTATGTGGATATATTGAAGCAACATCTCAAGACATGAGTCAGGAAGTTAAAGCTTGGTCGCAAATTGGTCTTCCAAATGGACAATGTACCCAAGCATACTTCCAAAGTTGTGTCAAAATGGCTTAAGGACAACAAAGTCAAGGTATTGGAGTGGCCATCACAAAGCCCTGACCTCAATCCTATAGAACATTTGTGGGCAGAACTGATAAAGTGTGTGCGAGCAAGGAGGCCTACAAACCTGACTCAGTTACACCAGCTCTGTCAGGAGGAATGGACCAAAATTCACCCAACTTATTGTGGGAAGCTTGTGGAAGGCTACCCAAAACATTTGACCCAAGTTAACATTTTTAAAGGCAATACTACCAAATACTGATTGAGTGTATGTACACTTCTGACCCACTGGGAATGTGATGGAATAAATAAAAGCTGAAATAAGTCATTCTCTCTACTATTATTCTGACATTTCACATTCATAAAATCAAGTGCTGATCCTAACTGACCTAAGGCATGAATTTTTACTAGGATTAAATGTCAGGAATTGTGAAAAACTTAGTTTAAATGTAGTTGGCTAAGGTGTATGTAAACTTCTGACTTCAACTGTATGTCTTGATGATCTTTTCTAGAGATTTAAGAGAGGTCAGAGCGACAGGTCTGTAATCATTTGATGCAGATGGATGAGAGGTTTTTGGGACAGGTACAACAGCAGATTTTTTCCATGAAGATGGAATTTCCGATGCACCCAGGGACCGCTGAAAGAGAGAGCAGAAGACACCTCTCAGCTGAGTGGAACAGTGTTACAAAACACGACCACTTATGTTATCAGTCCCCGGGCTCTTTCGTGCTCCTTTGCTTTTGAACACTCGTTGTACGACTTCCTCATCGATGACACGCGCGCTCTTGGTTCCCATGACATCCTCTTCCAGATGATCCAGGGCAGCGGGGGCGACCCCTGTTTCAAAGCGGGCGAAGAACTTGTTTAGTTCATTGGCTATAGAGAGGCACACCCTCTCATCAAGGCAGGGATCAATACATTGCCTCTTTTTTGAATGGGGAGTTTGACATATTCTTAATGCTCTATCAGGCTGACTGAGTCTTCCTGTAATATTATCTGTTGCACCTTATCCTTTTACTGGAATCTCAACATTTTAATCTATTTCTTCACCTCTCTCTGTACCTCTTTTATTTCGAGTGGATTCCCGGAGGCAAACACTTGTTTCTTCTTGTTAAGCACCACTTTCAATTCTTTGGTCACCCATGGTTTGTTGTTAGGAAATATCTTTCATGTTTTTTTTGGAGATCAACAAATCAACACAGAATTCAATATAGCCAGGTATTACATTAGTCAACTCGTTCAAGTCAGCTGATGATTCTTCAAATACACTCCAGGTGGTACAATCAAAGCATCCCTGCAATTGATCAATACTGTCATTGTCCCACACCTGTATTTGTTTTTCCACCACCTTCTCCCTTTTGATTAACTGTCTATAAGTTGGTTGTAGAAGACTAGTATTATGATCTGATCCAGCCAGTGGAGGTCTGGCCAAGGATGAATACGCTTTCGGGACCGAGCCGTAACACAAGTCAATGATCTTATGTTTTCCTTGTTAGACAGGTCACATACTGTAAGTCCTCAAATTGCGCTTAAGAGTACAGCCATTGAAATCCTCCATGATGAATTTGGGCGCATCGGGGAAAATCACATCAAGCTCTTGAGTGAGGTTAAGAATTGAGTGAGGTTAAAAATGATGTCAGCTGCATTGACATTGTTTGCTCTTGGATGGATATAAACAACTGTCAGAAAAAGCATGGTTCACGGGGAGGTAGAAGGGGTGTTAGTGACGCTTATAGTAGCTCTGTATCAGGAGTGCAGAGTGTTTTCCTGACAATCGTAGTTTTACACCATCTATCATTTATCAGAACACAGACTCTGCCTCCGTGCTCCTTACCAATAGCTTCACTGTCTCTGTCCATACGAGTGAAGGTGAATACGTTAGGGTTGACTTCAGAGTCGGGCACCGCCTCCGACAGCCAAGTTTCAGAAAAGGCCATTACACAGGCCTCCCTGTATTCATATAGATACTGTGAGTTTGCCCACAATTCGTCAATTTTCCCCTTAAGTGATTGGACATTGGAGAGCAGGATAGTTGGAAGCGGAATCTTTGTTTTGTTCCTTCTCAACCTCTGCCGCACCTCGCCTTTCCTGCCCCTCTTCCTCTTCCTACTTAATAGTCCTTCACCCAGGTTGTTTTGTCTCACGATCTCTGCAGGTATGTCCCCTTTGATCTGTTCTCCCCAATGTGAGCTATTATATTGTAAGAGTTTCTGCTGTTGCGGATGTGTTGTGCCGGCGACTTTCTCATAGATTCGCATCCTGTTTCAGGTACCAGCAAAGGGAATTCAAGTAGGAGAATAATCCACTGTACACACTTCATGTCGCTCTACCGTCGCCTAATCGGTAATCCGATGCAACATAAAACATTATTAAACTACTAAAAGCAAAGCAACAAAAACGGACGAGTTTAAACAGAGAACAAGGAACAAACAAACGCTGCAGGGCACCATTGGACAGGACAGGATAGGATAAGAGGTGGAACTTTTCTCTGAGCTTTTAGTGCAGTGTTTCTCAAACCTCTCCTTGGGGAGCCCCAGATGTTTCACAATTCTGTTGTAACCCTGAACTAGCCCACATGATTTAACTAGACAAGGGTTTGATGTTTAGCTGACAAGTTTAATTAGGTGACAAAGTGGAAATCCACAACCCTCTGCACCATCAGACAACATACTCCAGAAGCACCTTCTGGTTGTGGGGAGATGGTACTTGTAGAACTCAGGAAGACATAGCGTTACCCTTAGCCATCCTCTACACTAGCTCTGGGAATAGATCAAATACATGTGGCGGGAATCCCTGAGGAGAGGTTTGAGAAATGCTGCTTTCTACCACGGCACAGCACAGAGAGACAGAGAGGGAGGCAAGTCGATATGGCGCAGCGTGAAACCCCCAGTCCGACTCCATGCAGTGTCTGTTGTTTGGCGCTGGTGCTGGCACTGCCAAGTGTGGGACACACATAATCAATCTTCCATCCTCCGCCCTGACCCAGCTGCTTGTTTGCTTCAATAAGCCTGTGTAGCAATCCTGTTAAGTGGGACAGCTGTCCAAAATTGAAGCACCACTGAAGGACCTACTAGAGAGTACACACGTAAACACACACACACTCACACTCTCGACTCATTCGTTTAATTTTCACCTCAGTCTTTCCTTGTCTCACTCTCCCACCATTATCTCCCTATTATAATTACAATACCTTCATGATACCAGGCAGTAAAATGTTTGTCCTTGTTTTTTTCCAGTCTTAAGCCCCAATTCAAACAATCACAGATAATGATAAACCTCACTGCAGGTTCACTTAGAATATCTATGTTGTACCAGAGCTGCTAAGCACATTAAAACAGATATCTTCGTAGACTTTGTCATTGTTCTATATTGAATCGTAACCTCAACTGTCCTTAAGAAACAGTCTAAGTATTCTGAGTGAACACACAGTTTAGATTTTTCCTTCATATGGGATTACAGAAACCATCCTGTTCAGTTCAGTCTCAACCAGGGGATAACTGTTGTTGAGCAGCCAAGTTAAATTTAGCAATTTCTTCCTGCAGGATATGTGTTCAAAGCATAGAGGTCTGTGATTGCTAAGCCTGATAACTTCAAACAGTAGCAGGGCATGACGCGAATACAGGGTTGCGTCACATTTGTTTTTAATGCCAAACCTTCAATGTTACCCCCCCCTCCATCCCTTCCCCTTCCCCTGACAAACCTTTAATACTATTTGCATTCCCAGCCTGGCGTCAACGTCATGCTAAATATACTTTAGGTATTTCTGAGCACCTCCAAGACGCATCATGGTCTAATCCGCAACAATCTAGAAATCCAAAGGCTGCATTTTCGTGTCGCATCGGGGACAACTGTAGCATTTTAGCTTACCTTCCCTAACTATTATTCTAAACATTATCCAATTCACCTAACCTGCTCCATAAAGTCATCTAACCATTTGTCGTTTAAGATCTTCTAACATTTGTCGTTAGTTTCCCTAACCGCCACTGTAAATTATCCCCTTAATTCTCCTGCAAGAGTCAACCTGGTCTGAGATAAATACATGCACTACTATACGTCCGCCAAGAAGGCCTCCAAAACGTATGAAAAATTATTTCATCCAATTCGTATGCTATTGTACAACCAGGTAAGGCGTATCATATACTTTTCTCTCTGCTACCGCACGGCAAGTTGTACCGATGGACCAAGTCTGGAACCAACAGGACCCTGAACAGCTTCTACCCCCAAGCCATAAGACAGTTAAATAGCTACCCCGACTAACTATTTAGCAATCTGCATTGACCGTTTTTGCACTCATTACATACGCTGCTGCTACTGTTTATTATACCTAGTTAGAGTGCCTTTAGAAAGTATTCATACCCCTTGACTTATTCCACATTTTGTTGTTACAGCCTGAATTCAAAATGGATTAAATAGAGTTTTTTTCTCACCCATCTATGCACAATACCTCATAATGATAAGGTGAAAACATGTTTAAAGAAAATGTTGGGCATTTATTGAAAATTAAGTACAGAAATATAAGTATTCACAACCCTGAGTCAGTCATTTGTAGAAGCACCTTTGGCAGTGATTACAGTATTGGGTCTTTCTTGGTAAGTCTAAGAGCTTCCACACTTGGATTGTGCAACATTTGCCCATTATACATTATACTTATCAAAATTCTTCAAGATCTGTCAAATTGGTTGTTGAGCATGGCTAGACAAACATTTTCAAGTCTTGCCATAGATTTTCAAGTAGATTTAAGTCAAAACTGTAACTCGGCCACTCAGGAATATTCACTGTCTTCTTGGTAAGCAACACCAGTGTAGATTTAGCCTTGTGTTTTAGGTTATTATCATTCTGAAAGGTGAATTAATCTCCCGGTGTCTGGTGGAAAGCTGAACCCTGTTATCCTCTAGGATTTAGCCTGTGCTTCGCTCCATCCAGTTTCATTTTTATGCTGAAAAACTCCCCAGTCCTTAACAATTATAAGCAGACCCATAACATGATGCAGCTACCAGTGTGCTTGAAAATATGAAGAGTGATACTCAGCAATGTGTTGTATTGAATTTGCCCCAAACATAACACTTTGTATTCAGAACAAAAAGGGAATTGCTTTGCCACATTTTTTTGCAGTATTACTTTAGTGCCTTATTAATGCAAACCGGATGCATGTTTTTAAAATATTTTATTCTGTACAGGTTTCCTTCTTTTCACTCTGTCAATTAGGTTAGTATTGGAGTATCTGCAATGTTGTTGATCCATCCTCAGTTTTCTCCTATCACAGCCATTAAACTCTGTAACTGTTTTAAAGTCACCATTGACCTCGTGGTGAAATCACTGAGTGGTTTCCTTCTTCTCTGAAAAATTAGTTAGAAAGGACGCCTGTATCTTTGTAGTGGCTGGGTGTATTGATACACCATTCAAAGTGTAGGTAATAACTTCACCATGCTCAAAGGGATATTCAATGTATGCTTTTTTTTTACCCATCTACCAACAGGTGCAAGGCATTGGAAAACCTCCATGGTCTTTGTTGAATCTGTGTTAGAAATTCAGTGCTTGACTGAGGGACCTTACAGATAATTGTATGTGTGTGGTACAGAGATGAGGTAGTCATTCAAAAATCATACTAAACACTTATTAATGTGACTTGTTAAGCAAATCTTTACTCCTGAACTTATTTAGGCTTGCCATAACAAAGGGGTTGAATACTTATTGACAAGACATTTCAGATTTAAATGTTTAATTCATTTGCAAACATTTCAAAATCATAATTCCACTTTGACATTATGGGATATTGTGTGCAGGCCAGTGATAAAAAAATCTAAATTGGATCCATTTTAAATTCAAGCTGTAACACAACAAAATGTGGAAGAAGTCAAGGGGTGTGAATACTTTCTGAAGGCACTGCATACAGTATGTACATATCTACAGTACCTCAATTACCTTGTACCCCTGCACATCAACTCGGTACTGGTACACAGTGTATATAGCCAAGTTATCATTACTCATTGTGCATTTATTAGTTATTTATTACTACTTTATTATCATTACATGTTATTACTTTTCTATTATTTCTCTATTTTCTTTCTTTCTGCATTGTTGGAAAGGACCTGTAAGTAAGCATTTAACTGTCAGTTTATGAAGTTTGTCACAAATAACATTTGATTAAACATTTTATTTGATACTATATGTCCTCTAATTCGTATGATATTGTACGACCACTATTCCATTCATAATGCAGCCTAACGTAACGGAACGGAACATATCATACTAATGGAGAGTATTGATTTACGTACAGAATAATACAAATTGCCCATGAGACCAGGTTGGCATCTAAAGACAAAAGGGCACTCGGCATCCCTTACACAGTGCATCCCTTACACAGTGCATCCCTTACACAGTGCATCCCTTACACAGTGCATCCCTTACACAGTGCATCCCTTACACAGTGCATCCCTTACACAGTGCATCCCTTACACAGTGCATCCCCCACCATTGTATAGGTGGCTCACGGCCCTCTTTCCCCCTACCTGAAAGAGTTTCAATTGACAGATTTGGTTTCCAATTGGTCTGGAAATTGCTTTGGGGGCCTTTGCACCTCACCTGAAATGTCTGGGAGGGAAACACGAATGACACTCAATGTCATGGAAACCACTGTATCCCTAAAGTTTGGGAAAGCGAGACCCTTCCGAATTGATGTGCTATTTCACTCTTTCTCTCCTGTGTCACACTACAGTGATGGTTTTGCAAACATACGCCAGGACCAAAATACAATCCAACAGTCGATCCAGTACGAGGTAGCTCTGAGTACATATCATGTAAAGGAAGTCTCTCTGATAAACCTACATTGCCACACTGAATCGTTGACAGCTGTTCTTGTGGAAAGTAGAAAAACAGTCTTATGGTGCCACTTTAAACCAACAAGTCTTTATAGAGCATTCATAAGCACTTTATGACCATTAAATAGATGTTTCACATTAGGACAAGTCATACTACATAAAGGGTGATATATAAGGTCCTTACATCTAGTGTTTTCCAAATGTGGCATAACCCTTTTGCTACTTTGGCTGCCTTCATCTTTACTGTAGCCTTGTATCCTCTCACTTGGCAATAGGATGACATGGTTTATGAGAAGTAGCAACTAGAAAGCTGAAGTCTCACACTAAATAATAGGTGTCTCTTGATATTCATGGTTTACATTTCCACAGCAGTCACAGTGCCAAATACATCCATTAATTAATGGAGAAATTCAGCTTTTATACGCCTCCAGCTAGCAAGCCTTGTCTGTCTCTCTTCCACACTACAAGGATATCAGAAAGCTGAGAAATTAATTTGCATCCTGTCTCGAAAGAAAATAAACATTATTCTAGGGCAGGAAAAACTAAAATAGATATGGGCTATAAAAGAAGAGGCTGTTTTCAAATTGTAGAAACAGTATCGTAATTAGTTTCTTCCTAGCAACCACATAATCCATTTACAGTACCAGCAGTCTAAGAGAAGCCATAGAAGCCACACCTCCAAGACCTAAAACATGCCAGGTTCAGATAATACAAATAGAATACAGCATAACGCCAAGTGCAGGGCCATCAAGCATAACACTTCCCATTAGGTTTCATCTTCATGGGGACATTGTTGAGACTCCGAAGTCTTGTCAACACCTCCCCACACCTCACCCCTCCATGTGCCTAATATAGTCCCGTGGTTGAAACACTTAAGACCTTGAAGGTAGAGAATGTTGACTAAAGCAGGAAATACAAAGGCTTCACCTTGTCGCATTGCCATGTTCCTGAATTGCAAATTTGTCTGGCATATACATATTCATATTCTTTACACAGATATCCACTTAAAGCTGAGTGTACGAATGTGATGAAGTGGGGTGAAAAATGTAGCTACTGCAAAAATTGAGTACGTACTGTAGTGGGGCTTAGGCAGGCTAACTGTTTGAGCTCACGATCATCTTTATGTGAAGTAATATGATGTAATGGGTCTGTGTTCGGAAAATGGGAGGCAAGGAAAGAACAGATACTGTAGATTCTAGCACATTCACGTTGACTGACAAACCAGAAGGGTTCCCATTAGAAATACCTCATAATATTTGCCTGCCCTGTTACTACTAATACACTATACATCTAGAAAAACAGTAATGGGCACATTACAGATGGAGGAGGGGGTTGTGACATGACGTCATTATGGTATGTTTGTCTCCATCCTTATTGATTAGCTTCCTTGTTAAAAGCCGAGGAACGTTAAATTGGAGACATTTCTCAGAGACCATGACCAGGCTTAATTAAAAGTGCTAATTTCTCAAATGTGATAGTTCTAATCTCCCAGCCATTTCCTTGAGGCTGCTTGAGGTTAACACAGGGCCAGACCCCGAATGTAATCAGAAAAGTACCAGTCTGTACTCTGCCATCTACTGTATCTGTACGGGTCAAAACGTCATTCTTCGCTGGGCCCTGGAGTCGAGGACACTTACTCACCCTGCCAAGTACAGCTCTGGCTGTTTAAAAAAAAAGGACAACACCACTGCTGCCCCTTCCCTTGGCTGTATGGCTGTTTGTCTGCAGAGAGGAAGGCTCTTTGGCTCCATCTCAACTCACTGTATGCTTCTGTTGGTGCTTAACGACATCACTGCTAATGTTGACCTATCGCTTTTTTATTACTCTGAAGTTGAGCTGGAGAATTGTGCATTTGTTTTTGCTCAAGCTCTGCGGCTGAACAACAAATCTAAAGATCAATGAATACAAACTGTCTACTGGGATACATGGGGAGATGTCATAGAGAGAGAGAGAGAGAGAGAGAGAGAGAGAGAGAGAGAGACATATACTGTAGACCTATTTTCTTAAGATAGATGTGGGTGTATAGTAGGACTACATGGTTATAATCTTCTCTCTTTAACAATCCTTCACAATGAATACACGAGGCCAGTAGAATGAGCTCATTGAAGTCCATTTCAAACGGGAGCCTTTATTTAAACAGAGATCATATTAGAATACAGGTGGTCCGGGTATATAATAATGAAAGGGTACGTCTAGCAATTTATTTTAGTTGATAATATTGACATTGCGGCCCTCAAAGCCTTCATCCAAAGCATAGAAGCCATTACTGCAGGAAAAACTGAAGTAGTCTGATCTCAACATTGCTATTGTCCAAATATCTGTCATTAACTGTGATTTTATAAATTGACTCTCACCACAAGGGCAGAAATAAGCATGTTCCACTTGTCACAGCGACAATTGGAGGATGTAAGTGTGATACTAACAACTGGCCAAGGTTCCCCAAGGTTCTTCTACTATCTATTTGAAGCTTGTCTGTCACTTCTTAAAGTACAAACCGCTTCCTGCTAAGGCTGTACTCTAAAGGTTAAAAAGGCAGTCATCTAGTGCTGGCCATGTTGGGATAGATAGAGAAACTCTATATTGCTGTGTTTAACCAGGCAGCCCAATTCTGATCTTTTGATGAATTATTGTCTAAAGATCTGATCTAATTGGTCAAAATACCAGTTAGTGGCAAAAAGTCTGAATTGGGCTGCTTGTGTAAATGCACCCTTTGTGGACCAGGATTGGAATCTCTTGCAATCCATATATCAATCATTACTGAGAATGAGGGGGGATCTGATGGGGGAAAAAACAAATAGCACTAGCTTGCGTTTGGCATATCTGATACCAATCAGATTTTTCCAGAATATGTAAGCAAGTTCCAATTTTCTTCTCATGTGGTTCTCCATCCTGAAGTGTTTTTTTTTGTGTGTGGCTATTTTAGAGGCTATATCAGTGTGGTCAAGCAAATCTGATAAGAGTCACGTGTAAAACTGCGTGTGGACAGTGGCTGCGTTTACACAGGCAGCCCAATTCTGATATTTTCGCCCAATATTGCAATACATTTGATTTCTGTTATGTACTTAGCTTTCTGTTGCCTTACTAAGCTGAATACTTTGGATAAAAGTGTCTGCTAGTGTCATACAATATTATTATCATCATCATCATGAGGTTGATACATTTTTGAAGTCGAAAATTTTTTAAGTGGAAATTACAAACTTCAGAAGTGTCACGCCCTGGTCAAAGTATTTTGTGTTTATCTTTATGTATTTGGTCAGGCCAGGGTGTGGCATGGGGTTTTTGTAATTGTGGTGTGTTTGTCTTGGGGTTTTGGTGGTGGTATTGGGATTGTAGCTTAGTGGGTTGTCTAGCAAGGTCTATGGCTGTCTGGAATGGTTCTCAATCAGAGGCAGGTGCTTATCGTTGTCTCTGATTGGGAACCATATTTAGGCAGCCATATTCTTTGAGTTTGTCGTGGGTGATTGTCCTTAGTGTCTTACTTGTACTCTCTGTTAGTTTGCACTAGTTAGGCTGTTTTCGGTTTTCATTACGTTTATTGTTTTGTAGTGTTTAGTGTTTAGTCGTGTTTAGTGTTTAGTCGTGTTTACGTTTTGTTTAATAAATATGGATCGCAATCGACACGCTGCAGTTTGGTCCGACTCTCCTTCATCACCACTAGAAAACCGTTACAAGAAGCCTTTTATAAAACTCAAATACACTACAGATATCCTGCAGCAAGGTGATCAAATTAAGATCCTACATCTGTATGTAGACACTGGTATTGTGACACTGGTATTGTGACACTGGTATTGTGCTGGAGATAATGAAAATGAGATTGAAAAGTGGTGGAGTTGCCCTTTAAGTACTTTTCTGTGTCTAAAGTCACGTACTTTAAAAAGCAATACATTTTCATTGCCACGGTATTGTGTATAGAGCCCTAATGGGGGAGTATTAAAAAAAGGAATAAGCTACCAGAGTGGTGTAGCAATGTTACCAGGCCTGTCTTAGTTATTGCACTTGGGGGAATGAGGGCTGGATCCCGTCAAGAGAACGTTGAAATGCTAAGATGTTTTTTTTAAATTGCGGGTTATTTGCCACATAACTAGATTAGAACAAACTGGTCTCTGTTACAACCAGGTAAAGATGCTTTTCCCATGGTGAGATCAAGACATCATGGCAAAATACATATGATGTTTTATCCTTATACAAGCAGTATATAACCTGACCTTAAAAGACATCATAAAGACATGCAACCAGTTTTGCCCACTGATTAGATACAAAACCCATTGCTGCAAAATATTATATAACTAATTAAAGACAAACAGTAAAGAAAAATCTCCAACAGGCAATGTGATCATCATCTTCTTAGATGATCTTACACCTAAAACAGGATTGGATCAAAGCACTTTGATTATTTTTCTCAGACACAACGAATCCCTTCGACAACATAATTCATATGGGGGAAGACAGGCATCAGCCCAAATAGAAAATGTACCTCTGAGCATGGTGGGCGTGATCTTTGAAGTCAACTCAATCAAATTTACTGAAATGAAACTGGGCAGACGTGACCACATGTAATGACTTAACACCAAATTCCCTTGAAGGCCCCCAGTCATTCGCCTAAAACTCAGTCACCTAAATAATGAACCGAATTACATTTTTTAAATATTATTCTTAATTGCTAACTGCTAATACATACATCCTATTTATCCCAGAAGCTCTGAAATATTTGCCCACCTTGTGCCTGACTTCAGCTTAGATTGGGGGGATGAAACACTAAGTGGACCAATGGACAAAAGCTCAAGATTACATTGATGTTGTGGTGACTTGGCACAACACTCTCAATCCGAGGTCTGAGGGGAAGGTTCCATGTGGGATTGTGACACTGGCCCTGGGGGATTGGACAGAAAAAGGAGGGGAAAAGGCGACTGAGGAAAAGCGGACAAGGCACTCTGCACTTGGCAAACAAAAGCAGGAAGGGGTTGTCATGGGTGGCCAAGATGAAGAGAGACAGAAATAAATGCTGCATAGCCTGAGGAAAGAGAGAACCTGAATTAAATCATGTGAGGGACGGTCACTCCATGGAGGGACTTTCCAAAGAGGCTATAGCATTAACCCATTCCAACGGTTCGGAGAGGAAAGTTACTGTGGGGAGTGTGGACAACGGGATACGTGTAAACAGATGTCTCAATCTAAATCTGACAAAATATTTGAGGTGTTTTTTCTCTATTTTAGCTTAAAAGCATGTTTTTATTCACATAATGATAATTTCCCTCTAACATCTAGTACTTGTCTAGGCTGGAAGTGTTCTGAGAATGTTCCATTTGTCAAAGTTGCTTGAACGTGATGAGGATATTTCTGGAACATGATACTGGACAATCACTGCTGAAGATACAATGGGCATGTGTCATCACTAGGATCAGTCAATATTACCAATGCAGACTGTTAGTTACAGATAACGAATCTTAAGATGACATCATGGTGAATTGGCTGGAGCTGAAGCGTCTGAGCCATGAAATTCCAATACGGGGAAAGAAAAAAAAACAGTGGGGAAAAGTCACTGAGGCATTTCGTTGATTGTCCCTGCTGTTCACAACTTCAAGCCAACTATTTAATTCATGAAAAAAATTAAAGAATATCCTCCAGCCTCTTTCTTCCTTCAGTTCTCTCAAAACACATAAAATTTAGGGCTGATATTTTTACAAACACTGGCATTGCATGGCAGTCTATTAGCACATGATCTTCAGTAAGTTGATTAATACATTTAATACCATTGGCATTCTAGCAGTTGCATTAAATCCAGCAACAAGGGGCTGAAAGAAACTACTAATAATTAAAACAGTTTAGCTTGGCAAGGCTATGGTTTCCTTGAGAACCAGCATCAATTTACACTCATTGGGCAGTTTATTAGGTACGCCACCCCGTTCACAAAACTGGTTAGCTCCTACAGACAGTGAGTCACGTGGCTGTGGCTTGCAATAAAAAGCAGGCGGACAGGCATCTAAAGATTCAGTTACTGTTCGATTGAACGTTAGAATGGGAAAAACGATGGACCTAAGCGACTTTGAGCGTGGTATGATTGTCGGTGCCAGGCGCGCCGGTTCCAGTATCTCAGAAACGGCCGGCCTCTGGGATTTTCATACAGGACATTGTCTAGGGTTTACCGAGAATGGAGCGACAACCAAAAAGCATCACATCAGCGGCAGTTCTGTGGGAAAAAACAGCTCGTTGATGAGAGGTCAAAGGAGAATGGCAAGAATGGTGCAAGCTAACAGGCGGACCACAAACAGCGCAGTACAACAGTGGTGTACAGATCAACATCTCGGAACGCACAACTCTGCGGTTTTGGTCACAGATGGGCTATTGCAGCAGACACCAGGTTCCACTCCTATCAGCTAGAAACAAGAAGCGAGTCCATGGTCCCACCCTGCCTGGAGTCAAAAGTACAGGTTGGTGGCGGTGCTGTAATGGTGTGGGGAATGTTTTCCTGGCACACGTTAGGTCCCTTGATACCAACTGAGCAACATTTCCATTCCCCAGAGAATTCAGGCTGTTCTGGAGGCCAAGGGGATTCGACCCGGTACCTAATAACCATTTTATGAGGTCACATACAACGGTGGCTTTAAAAACAATACCGAACACCCCATACATAAGCGAAGTAATCACTACTTTGTGAGCACAAATCAAAATAATGCAACATCTTACATGACTTACATTGTATTGTTGATATCTATGAGGGAGTAACTTCTGCACAAACCTTGTTCTAAGGGTAGACTCAGCTATATGAAATCATCACACATAACAGGGGGACTTTATAAGGACACAAGGCGAGACCCAAATGCAGACACAGGAGGCAGATAGAGCACCAATATTTATTATAACAAAGGGAGTAGGCAAATGCAGGTCGGGGACAGGCAAGAGTTCATAATTCATAAACCAGGTCAGAGTCCAAACAGTACCAGATGATAGGCAGTCTCAAGTTCAGGCCAGGCAGGTGTCAGAAACCAGATCCAAGTCCAAAACAGTACAAGGGGATAGGCAGGTTGGTAGTCAGAACAGGCAGAGTGGTCAGGCAGGCGGGTTCGGAATCAGGACAGGTCAAAACCAGGAGGACTAGAAACAAACGGAGACTGGGAAAGATAGGCACAAGGAAAAACGTTGGTTGACTTGGCAAACAAGACGAACTGGCACAGAGAGGCAGGAGGGGGTGGCACCTGGAGGGGGTGGAGACAATCACAAGGACAGGTGAACCAGATCAGGGTGTGACAGTACCACCACCCCCCCCACCCCCCCACCCCCCTCTAGGGGCGCCCCGGGGATGTTGGCGGTGGAAGTCGGCGATGAGGGCTAGATCCAGGATATCTCAAGCGGGAACCCAGCACCTCTCCTCCGGGCCGTAACCCTCCCCCCTGCCCCATGGTCGAACACCCAGGATGCATTTTACCGTGTATGCCGGATGGCCATCAATGACACGGGGAGGGGAGGTGGGACAGAAGACAAAGGACTGTGAGACACGGGCTTAATCTTAGACACATGGAAAGTAGGGTGGATACGGAGGGTACGGGGTAAAGTGAGATGGACAGCAGTAGAACTAAGGACTCTAGAGTTAGGAAAAGGACCAATGAAACAGGGGGACAGTTTGCGTGACTCTACCCAAAGAGGCAGGTCCCGTGTGGACAGCCAATGAGGTAGCGGGGAGTCCGGCGGCGGTCCGCTTTCTGACGATACCTATCTTGAGAAGTGCTACCCGAGCTCTTCTCCAGGCATGTCGACAGCGACGGATGAACATCTGGGCCGAGGGTACGTTGACTTCCGGTTCTTGTTCTGGGAAAAGTGGAGGCTGGTACCCCATGGAGCACTCAAAAGGGGAGAGTCCCGTGGCTGAACAGGGAAGGGTGTTCCGGGCATACTCCACCCAGACCAGTTGTCGGCTCCAGGTAGTAGGGTTGGTTGAGGTCAGGCATCTTAGGGTGGTCTCCAGGTTCTGGTTAGCTCGCTTCGACTGGCCGTTAGATTGGGGTTGGAATCCAAATGATAGGCTGGCTGACGCCCCAATAAGGGTGCAGAACATCTTCCAGAACTGAGACGAGAACTGAGAACCCCGGTCAGAAACCATATCCACTGGGAGTCCATGGATCCAGAAGACGTGCTGCACCATAAGCTGGGCCATTTCCTTGGCAGAGGGAAGTTTGGGGAGTGGGATGAAATGAGCGACCTTTGTGAACCAATCCATCGATGCCATCAGACGGTGGAAGCCGAGTGACAAAGTCCAGAGAGATATGGGAGCAGTGACAATGAGGTACCGGTAGTGGCTGAAGAAGGCCAGAAACAGCTTGCCTTGGAGTCTTGTTCTGAGCACACGCCGTGCATGCGGTGATGAAGGCAGAGACGTCAGGAACCATTGTGGGCCACCAGAAACGTTGTCAGAGGAATGCTAGGGTCCAGTGGGAACCTGGATGACAGGTCAGCCTGGAGGAATGAGCCCATTCCAGGACCCGGGGACGGACTGAGTTAGGGACAAATAGCCGGTTAGTCGGGCCCCCTTCAGGTCCATGCTGGGAACATTGTGCCTTGCAAACCAGGGTCTTAATCCCCCAACCCACTGAGGCTGCAAGGCATGAGGTAGGGAGAATGCTTTCGGAGACCGAGGGTGTGGCAGAGGAACTGTATAGGCGGGAGAGGGTGACTCGATTCACATTTTTTGGACCTTGGGCGGTAGGAAATGGTGAAGTTGACTCTTGTAAACAAGAGAGCCCACCGGGCCTGCCTGGAGTTAAGGCGCTTGGCTGTACGGAGATATTCCACATTTTTATGGTTGATCCAGACCAAGAATGGCTGTTCTACTCCTTCCAGCCAGTGCTTCCACTCTTCCAACACCATCTTGACCGCCAGGAGTTCTCGGTTGTCTATGTCGTAGTTCCTCTCTGCAGGATTTAGACGATGGGGCAGGAAGGCACAGGGATGAAGCTTTTGGTCCTGGGCAGATCGCTGGGACAGGATGGCCCCCACTCCAATGTCAGAAGAGTCGACCTATATCACAAATTGACGGAACAGGTCCGGATGGATGAGGGTGGGTGCTGCGGTGAACCGATGCTTCAGGTCCACAAAGGCTCTGTTGACAGCTGGAGACCACGTGAATGGTACTTTGGGAGAGGTGAGTGCAGAGAGAGAGGTCACCAGGGCCCCAAATGAAACAGCAGTAGAAGTTAATGAAACCCAGGAAACATTGTAACTGCACCCTGGACATTGGCCTCAACCTATCTACAACTGCTTTCACTTTTCCAGGATCATTTGGACATTTCCCTCAGCGATGACATATTCACACTTCTCAGCTTTCATGAACAATTGGTTCTCCAGGAGGTTCTGAAGGACCTGTCTGACATGAAGAACATGTTCTTGGGCAGACCGGGAAAACAAACAGGATGTCGTCAAGGTAGACAAACACAAAACGGTTTAGCATGCCTCGGAGCACATCGTTTACCAGAGCCTGGAAGACAGCAGGGGCGTTGGTGAGCCCAAACGGCATGACCTGGTACTCATAATGTCCGCTGGCTGTGTTGAATGCTGTCTTCCACTCATCTCCTTCGTGTATCCGAACCAGATGATAGGCATTCCGAAGATCCAGCTTGTAAGAAATGGTGGCCCCTGGAGAGGTTCAAATGCTGAGGAGAGGTAGGGGGTAACGATTCTTAATCATAATGACATTCAGACCTCGGTAGTCAATGCATGGATGCAGGGTCTTGTCCTTCTTCTCCACAAAGAAAAACCCTGCGCCGGCAGGAGATGCAGACGGACAGACGCCTCCTGTAGCCAGAGAATCCTCAATGTACTCCTCCATGGCCTTGGTCTCCGGCCCAGATAGAGAATACAGCCGACCATGAGGTGGTGTGGTGCCTGGGAGGAGATCAATGGCCCAATCATGAGGATGGTGCGGGGGAAGAGAAGTAGCATGTGCCTTACTGAAAACTTCCAGGAGGTCATGGTATTCAGTGGGAATGGCAGAGACATCCAAAGCCTTGCTACCGCCCTGAGGAGGACGTCTCTGGGACGGCTGTGCTGCTTTAAGACAGTGGGAATGGCAAAATGGGCTCAAACCCAGGATGGAGCTCATGGTCCAGTCAATAACAGGGTTGTGTTTTTGAGCCAGGAAAATCCCAAGACATCAGGAACATGGAGAGATGCAATGAGGAGGAACTGTATGGTCTCCCTGTGGTTTCCTGAAATCCATATATGAACGGGCACTGTACTATAGGTGACTCTTCCAATTGAACGGCCGTCCACTGCCCTTGCATCCATGGGGACAGAGGAGGGGTGAGTGGGAATGCTAAGTTCAGAAACAATAGTAGCATCCATAAAACTTTCAGCCCCAGAGTCAATGAGCAATTAGATTGGTGTCCCCACAGCAAAAGCACAAAAAAAGCGGGTGATGGGAATTAGGGAACTCCCAGTCTGGCTCACCAGAGTACGTGTACCCACCAGAGATAAAGCTTTCCTAACAGGGCAGGTAGCTATATAATGTCCTGCCCCTCCACAGTACAGACAACAGTTTGAACTCCGCCTACGTGAGCGTTCCCCAACCGATAAACTAGCTCTTCCCAGTTGCATGGGCTCAGGAGTATTCAACTCACCCGTCGTTGATGATTCTCGGGGAACCTCGGGTGTTTCGGCTCTCCTCAGAAATACACATTTCGGGAATTTCTGGATTCCTTAGGACGAGTGCCATCATCAGACCAACGAGTATTCCCAAGGCCCGACCTCCTCTCACACCGGCGTTCATGTAAGCGGCCATTACTCCTAATCGAAAGGACGATAAGGGAATCGAGATCCAGTAGTATTTCCCGAGCAGCGAGCTCGTCCATTATCCCCTCCGACAGTCCATGGAGGAAGGTGTCGAACAGAGCCCCCGGATTCCAGGAACTCTCGGCGGCCAATGTGCGGAAATCTATTGTGTAGTCTGCCACACTACGGGAGTTCTGATGTACCTGCAGTAGTTTGAGCCGCCTACCTCCCGGGCAGCATAAACCAGGTCAGAGTCCAAACAGTACCAGAGTACTAGAAACAAACTGGGAAAGATAGGAGAATGAACAAAACGCTGGCTGACTTGGCAAACAAGACAAACTGGAACAAAGAGACAGGAAACAGGGATATATACATCGGGGATAATAAGCGACACCTGGAGGGGGTGGAGACAATCACAAGGACAGGTGAACCAGATCAGGGTGTGACTGACTTCCTGCTTACAAACATCAACAACAGCCCTTGAGGTATGCCTAGCATTGCCTACATTAAGAAGGCGGAAATCCTGGTTGATTTGAATGTTGTTCTTGGTTTCTGTGAGCAGGAAGTCATCCCACTGTCAATGATGACGTCATATTGCTGAGTGCCTACCTATCGTCAACACAGCACTTCTGCTTTCATACTTACTTTTTGCAATGCATCTGGGATAAGTTCAGAAGAGGGGAGAGTCATGGATAAAGCTTCACTGACTGTGAAAAGCATTCATTCACACCAGTTTCATAGGATTTGTTGTTAGGATAGTGTCAAATTGAAGTTGCTAGGATTTCTTGTTAAATTAAGGTTTTATTTAGATTTTCTCCCAATCTTATTTCTAAGACATTCAATTCCAGAAACATATTATTATTTATTATTTTGTTCTACCTTGCTATTTTTTGTTTTACGTTGTTATTGATTAGGGCATTGTGCGGAGCTTGTAATAAAGGAATTTCACTGTACTTGAGCACGTGACACTAAAACTTGAACTTGAAACTAGTAAATCACAGCACAAGAGTTAAGTAATGGAAAGTTATGATTCTGTCAACTGTGCTCATTTGCCAAATCTGTCTCAGTGCCGATTACCCTTGCCATACAGGAAGGCGACCCACTGCCAAAGATGACCTTTGCCATGCAGGAGAGCAGCCCACTGCCAAATATGACCTTTGCCATGCAGGAGAGCAGCCCACTGCCAAAGATTACCTTTGCCATACAGAAGGGAAGACCACTGCCAAAGTGGCTCTGTGACTTGCTGTGTGTAGGCGGAGAACAGATAGAAGTGTGTGCGTGTGTGTGTGTGAGAGAGAGTGAGAGACAGAGAGATAACGTGAGAGAAGAGTTTGAAATCAGGCAGAGAAAACACTACATGCCTTTCCATAGGAACTCAACGTTCAGCTTGCATGAAAACGTACTCAGCACAGCACCCCATTTAAGTACTTAAAACCCATATGGAGGTGTGAAAGATGGCATTGAGGTTCACCTCAGTTTCAAATCACACTGACAGTACTCTTCCAGACACCCACACAATCCAAGAAAGCATACCCCACTACCACATTACACAGACACACTCCATTTAAGCAAAACCTGGATTTATTCCTGGCCTACATATTCAGACTACTGTATCAGTAAGCAGACAACAATAATGCTAAACATGTCTGCTTATTGAGAGATATGAGAACAGTATGTGTTCCTTGCTTATTTTCAGAAGTGCGAGAGGAAAGCCACGGTGGAGCTGTTGCGCACACACACACACAGGCAGGCAGGTAGGCAAAAACACACACACACACGCAGACAGGCAGGTAGGCAAAAACACACACACACACACACACAGCACTCTGCTTTCTACACTATCCTTGGCTGATCTACAACACTGTTCAAACTCTGCCCTCTTGCAGTGACAGTGGGAAGCCAAGCCAGAGGCCTGGATTCCTACTCTGCCCTCTTGCTGTAACAGTGGGAAGCCAAGCCAGAGGCCTGAGTTCCAACTGGGGGTTTCACTCATCAGCACTATTACATTATCGGAGGCGGTGACCCATTAACAGTGCACGATCTCAGCACTATTACATTATCGGAGGCAGTGACCCACTAACAGAGCATGATATTGATTGAGTGCCTACTCAAGATGGAAGACACTGCAAATGCAAATACAGGAGCCATTTTGAAAACCTGGACAACCTGCAGAACTGAAATTTAGGTAGAGTACGTTGACAATGTGGTACTTTGCCTCAGTACAGGCATGAGTCTATATACAGCTCCAGCTGGGGACTTCATAACTTTCCAGGGGCCAAGTTCATGAGCCCACGGAGTGTATGAAAATGTTACGAGGTCATTGAAAGATTAATACAGCTTTGTACAGGGTTTTCACAGCTGTTGAGAGGGCAGCTAAAAGAAGAGGCCTTTTAGTGAATCCACATAAGGAAACTTACAAGACTTCTGAAACATATAACTACTAGCAAGTCTTTATTACCACTGGTCTGGCTGCTAGTACCAACCAAATGTAGACGTATAGTAGTAGAATTGTATTACAGAGATGTTTTTGAGCACTATACTGGAAGCAGCTGTGGCTGATGAGCCCAAGGCATTTTCCTTGGTTATGAAATTCCGATGCCCCTTTATCACCATTATTATCTGCTAATTCAAGTAGACCGACCTTACTCAGTGGAGCAGTGCTACTTGTGCTTCAGCTCTGATCTAATTACATAATCGTCCTAAAATACATTTTACAACAAATAAATCATAGCCCCCCCCCTGTGCTCCAGACAGTTGTTGAGGATATTATGTGTGCATGTAAGATGTTCCATTTGGGTTGTAAATCTCAGAACTTTGCATTTTCCACTGGCCACTGGCTATTTCGCTGTGCACATAGCCTACATGGCAGTTATCCAGGAGAGTTCTGGACAGTTTTGGGGACTTTAGTATATCCCTGATCCATAATCTTTGGGCCTCAGCTCTCTCTTAATCTCTTGGGTATTCTGAGATGGGTTCCTGTCTCTTCCTGATGAGAGAACCAGAAAAAATCCTTCCTAAAGAGAAATCATCTTGGGTCCGGGACAATGAAGTCTGATTTTTCATTGCACTTTCTATAGGGTCCAATTCCATGTAGACGATATGTTACCAAAAATAAACATGAACTTGGGATAAGATCATAAAAAATGTTAATGATTGCATATCATTATAGACAATCATAACGCTGAATACCCCCTTACAATGACAGGTAGGCCGTCATTGTAAATAAGAATTTGTTTTTAACTGACTTGCCTAGTTAAAGGTTAAATAAAACATAAAAATGTAAATACATTTAATTTCAATGGACATCCAACATCATCATCCCTTAAAGACCCATGTTTTCATGAATTTACCTGAAAAGCATACTGGTATGGAGATTCTTACATTGTTTTATGAATTCTTATGGTATTTTAGCATACAGTCTTTTACATAGCCACCAGGGTCAAGAGACAGTGGTGTTAATTTGGCGATTGACTATATGTTATCAAATATATTATGAAATCATATCGAATTGTGGAAGTCATTGATCAAGATGGATTTGATTTCATATTTTTTATTAGCCTTTTTAAAGATGATAGGCCATGCAACTTAAATATCTTATTGGCTATGGAAGCAAAAGGATCTGAGAATTATTGAGAGTGTTATTAATATGTTGTTATGCATTTTTTCGATTATAAGATTCAATTTCAGACAGTGGCAACACAAAAAAATCATTAATAAATAATATATTTGAATAATCTAGAACACTATCCAATCGACTACTAATAGCCTATACAATAAAACACTAAAATACTCACCCAAAATTCCAACCACTAAAAGTTTAAACACAGCCAGCGCATTTGTATCCATCACGTTGAGAATAACAATCCCCCACACGATTCGGATTATTTCAATGAAATCTCAACTGGGTGATAAATGTCTGTAGCAAACCATTATTATCCAAACTAAATGAAAGCACGCACGCGCGCAACTTCTTTCATAGTTCATGAGTCAAATTTAGAACTCCGCAATACGTCCTCAAATCAGGCACTGAACCTCCACATTGGATGCGCGTCCTCGGTGTTCTTGCCTCACTGTCCTTGTGCAAGCTTGCCTGCACATCTCGTTGCTAAAATGACTTCTGCGCTCTAGCATCCTATCAGAGGGGGGAGAAAGGAGGGGAGATAGATCGTCCCCTTCGTCTCCGTTCCTATCTCCTTCCATATGCAGGAAACCGTTATGAAATTGACAATTTAATATGAATGATAACGATTTTATTGAATGACACGTGCATATTAAAGGTCCAATGCAGTCGTTTTTATCAAAATATCAAATAATATCTGGGTAACAATTAAGTACCTTACTGTGATTGTTTTCTATTCAAATTGTCAAAAAGAACCAAAAGTAGCATCTTAGCAAAGAGCAATTTCTCAAGCATGAATTGTGCTAGTCAGGGAGTAGGGAGGGGAAGACTGAATACTTGCTGTTATTGGCAGAGAGGTTTGGAACTCTCTTTCTTATTGTTCTCTTTACTAATTTACTACCAGGTGATGTCACCAAGCAGGCCAATACTCCATCCCACCCAAACAGGCTGACATTTCAGGCAGTCTTTTCAAACAGCTCTTGCACTAAAAGGTCATTAACATAATTTTCAAAATGTCTCACTATTATTTCAACCTCATAGTGTGGAAATATATATATAATAAAGGAAAATCACGTTTTTTTGCACTGGTCCTTAACATGTCTACTAGACTATTTGTTTAGCTGTATACTTTACAGATTTTGCATTAAACAATCTAAATAACCTAGAACTATTTGTTACATTTTTTAAATAGCTTTCAAGAATAAGCCATTGTAAAATGTTATAAATGTGTTATATATTATTACATTTTATGTTGGACTATTCATTCTTATGCAATATTTTTGAATGGTTTAATATTCCTATACATATCCATAAATTGTAACAAAGAATGAAATACTTGTTTATTAATAGGCCTATTATGTAAGCCTACTCTAGGCTATAAATATGCCTAGATTTTTCATGAAAGTTATTATAAAGTGTTACCACCTACCTAAAACATGACAGAGGAAAAGTGGGCAAGCCACAAGTAGGATTGATACAAATATAAATTGATGATGCTGTTTGTGATTTTAGGCCTAGCAAAATTGTATTCAATCTAGGCCATTCTCTACATTATTATCCAAACATTTTAACCTGTCAAATGCTGCAATTCAAAGAAATGCGTGCAAAATAAAATCCATATTTGGAATATCCAAAAAAGTACTCTGAACGGTATCAAATTGTATACATGTTATGTATTCCTTTTCATGCAGATGCTTTATTTGACTCATGGATTCCTTTCTGGAAGAAAAACAACCGGGCGCTATCTTGAGGATTTACTGAGAATGTCAGTGCTGCCAAATGAAAGCAGAACTAAAAAGGAAAACACTTGTTTCTCAGGGGACGTATAACGAAGAAGAAACATCAGTTTGGCGGGCCAAATTGAACGTCGCAACTAAATATTTATAACAGTTAGAATAACATTGAAGATGAGGTTCCGAGCAAAAATGAATGATGTTCGTTGCCTTAATAATTTCACACGTAAGTAATTTGTAATGTTGCTCTTGTATGTGGTTGTTTTTTGTGTAGCTAACTAGATAGTTAAACGGATAATCCACCCCCAAAATATGGTTCGGTTCGGCACCGGGGTAAAGTTAGTTTTATATTGGATATTCCGATTTCTCTCTTCCATAGCAAAACAGGGAAAGGGGAATACCTAGTCGGTTGTACAACAAGTGTGTATATTCTGAATCAGAGGAGGATGGAAAATATTCACACTTTTTTTTGTGTGAATTTCAAAAAAAATTCTTTCTTCAATTTGTTTTTAAATAAAAGTGTTGATTGTTCTCCATCCTCAGCTGATTCAGAATACACCTTTGTTTTTCTATTGATTCTACCGAATATCTACCGAAAATGTAAAACTAAGAGCACAAGCTTTTTTGTGACTTTATCAAATCATCAATAGCCTATAGTCACATCATGCAGGCCATATACACTATATATACAAACGTATTTGGACACCCCTTCAAATGAGTGGATTCGGCTATTTCAGCCACACCCGTTGCTGACAGGTATATAAAATCAAGCACACAGCCAGGCAATCTCCATAAACAAACATTGGCTGTATAATGGCATTACTGAAGAGCTCGGTGACTTTCAACATGGCACTGTCATAGGATGCCACCTTTCCAACAAGTCAGTTCATAAAATTTCAGCCCTACTAGAGCTGCCGGAACTGTAACGGAGAGGAAAACAGCATCAGGCAAGGATAACAGGATCTAATCGTAACAAACGGCTAGACACGTAGACTGACTGAGCAGTGATTACAATCTGGCAGTGTGGAAGTGGCAGGGCTGAGTATTTGTAGACGTCTTGATTATGGAACAGGTTGCAGCTGGTGGGGATCTGCTCTGACTCCAGTACACCTGTCTCCACCCACACAATCACACACACACACACACACAGAGGGAGAGCGTACTGGGGGAGTGGCGGCAGGTCAAAGAGACACAGGATGAGCAGTAGAGGGCGTTGCAGGAACAGATGTGACACTCATAAGGATACAGTATATTGTCCGCTAAATGAACAAAGTTATGGCATGGCGCATAGCCAGATAACATACAGTAGGCCAACTCATATTCTGTTCTTCTGAAATACATGTTCTTCATATCATGTTTCTTTAGACCTGCCTAAAATAAATAATGGATTTATTGTGATGTTGAATATTCAATTGATTTATTAGACTTTTGTAAATGTAGATGTTCCAAAGGAGCGTCTCAGAGGTTTCTATGTGGCATGTATACCTGGAGCCTGGAGATCCTAAACGTGTTTATGTTAATTAATGTTCAATTATTGTGAGCCGGCAGGCTTTTGCATGTCAATAACCTGCTAACAAAATGTAATGACTGCAACAGCCCTACCCAGACACATCAAAGATACAGATGTCCTTCTGAACTGGGCTGCAGGACAGGAATGAAACTGCTCAGAGATGTTACCATGAGGCCATTGGTGATTTTTAAAACAGTTACAGAGTTCAATTGATGGATGATTAATGTGCAGGTAGAGATGCTAGGGTGCAAAGGAGCAAAAATAAATAACTGTATAGGGATGATGTAGGTGGATGGACTATGTAGAGGTGTAGTGATTTGTGGGCTGCTCTGACAGCTGGTGCTTAAAGTTAGTGAATGAGATATGAGTCTCCAGCTTCAGTGATTTTTGCAATTCATTCCAGTCATTGGCAGCAGAGAACTGGAAGGAAAGGCGGCCAAAGGAGGAATTGGCTTTGGGGGTGACCAGTGAAATATACCTGCTGGAGCGCGTGCTACGGGTGGGTGCTGCTATGGTGACCAGTGAGCTGAGATGAGCCGGGGCTTTATCATGGTTGCATCATGGTATGGGTATGCTTGACATCGGCAAATACTGGGAAGTTTTTTCAGGATAAAAAGAAACGGGATGCAGATAAGCACAGGCAAAATCCTAGAGGAATTCCTTTCTTCAGTCTGCTTTACACCAGACACTGGGAGATTAATTGACCTTTCAGCAGGACAAAAACCTACAACACAAGGCCAAATCTACACTGGAGTTGCTTACCAAGAAGACAGTGAATGTTCCTCAGTGGTTTTGACTTAAATCTGCTTGAATATCCATGGAAACACTTGAAAATTATCTAACCATGATCCCCAACACCTTGACAGAGCTTGAAGAATTATGAAAATACATTGAACAAAAATATAAACACAACATGCAAAAATGTCAAAGATTTTACTGAGTTACAGTTCATATAAGGAAATCAGTCAATTGAAATAAATCCATTAGGCCCAAATCTATGTATTTCACATGACTGGGAATGCAGATATGCAAAGATACCTTTTTTAAAAAAAATCTGAAAAAGTTGGCAAAAAGTGTGGCATGGGCCCTCAAATACCTTTTGTTTATCCCATGTGTGTGTTGTTTTTAGTCCTAGTCGCACTGCTAGGTTTTATCTTGGCCAGATCGCAGTTGTAAATGAGAACTTGTTCTCATCTGGCCTACCTGGTGAAATAAAAAATCCTCAAAGTTCTACAACTGTACCATTGAGAGCATTTTGACTGGCTCCATCAGTGCCTGGTATGGCCCTCGATCACATGGTGCTACGGAGGGTGGTGCGGACAGCTCAGTACATCACTGGGGCTGAGCTCCCTGCCATCCAGGACATCTATATGAGGTGGTGTGGTAGGAAAATCGTTAAAGACTCCAACCAGCCAAGCCATAGACTTTTTTCTCTGCTTCCGCACGACAAGCGATACCAGTGCATCAAGTCTGGCATCAACAGGCTCTTGAGCAGCTTCTATCCCCAAGCAATGAGACAGATGAATAGCTAACAAAATAGCTACATGGACTGTGTTAACCTTGTAACTTTCTTGACCTTTTAATTTTTTTGCATTTTCTCTATGCACACACACAATCATTTGATCACTCACACATAATATGCACATACATTTATACTGACTGTACACACACACACACACACTCAAGCTGCTGCCACTCTGTTTATCTTAAATCCTGTTGCCTAGTCACCTTACCCCTATACATATCTACCTCCATCATTCCAGTATCCCTGCACATTGTAAATATTGTATTGGAACTGACCCTGTATATAGTATGCTTACTTACATATTGTGTTCTTATTTCTCGTGGGTTTTTGCTTCTTCTAGTATAACGTTATTGATTATTGAATTGTTGGGTTTTGAGTTTGCTAGAAAGGCATTTCACTGTACTTGTGCATGTGACATAAAAACTTGAAACTTGTCACACTGCAAAAGTCAAATTGTGGTCATCTCCTTCGCATAGAGTTGATCAGGCTGTTGATTGTGGCTTGTGGAATGTTGTCTCACCCCTCTTCAATGGCTGTGCGGAGTTGCTGGATATTGGTGGGAACTGGAACACGCTGTCGTACACGTCGAACCAAAGCATCCCAAACATGCTCAATGGGTGACATGTCTGGTGAGTATGCAGGCCATGGAAGAACTGGGACATTTTTAGCTTCAAGGAATTGTGGACAGATCCTTGTGACATGGGGCCTTGCATTATCATGCTGAAAAGTGAGGTGTTGGTGATGGATGAATGGCATGACAATGGGCCTCAGGGTCTTGTAACGAAATCTCTATGACAGTTTCTGACAGTTTCTGCAGAAAGTATTTGGTTGTGCAAACCCACAGTTTCATCAGCTGTCTGGGTGGCTGGTCTCAGACAATCCAGTAGGGGAAGAAGCTGGATGTGGAGGTCCTAGGCTGGCGTGGTTACACTGTGCCTAAAATGACGTTGGAGGCGGTTTATGGTAGATAAATTAACATTAAATTCTCTGGCAACAGCATGCCAATTTAACACTCCCTTAGAAATTGAGATATCTGTGGCATTGTGTGTTGTGTGATAAAACTGCACATTTTAGAGTGGTCTTTTATTGTCCCCAGCACAAGGTGCACCTCTGTAATGATCATGCTGTTTAATCAGTTTCTTGATATGCCACACCTGGCAGGTGGATGGATTATCTTGGCAATGGTAAAATGCTCACTAACAGGGATGTAAACATATTTGTGCACAACATTTTTGAGAAATAAGATATTTGTGCATATGGAACATTTCTGGGATCTTTTAATTTAGCTCATGAAACATGGGACCAACACTTTACATGCTTTGTTTATATTTCTGTAATGAACTAATGTTGCACAACACAGTTGTATAAAGCTTTTAGGGTGGGTTGCACCCACATGGTTTAAATTAATCTATGATTAGAGCTAATGTAGGTTTTGTAAATCTAGGTTTATAATTAAGCAGAGATTTGTTGTACCACTTAATTTTTATGAATTTAAATTCCTCAGGTATGTCCTCCTCAGTCTCCTGCCAAAGTTATACAGAACTGCTACTGCAATAATGATTGTCAGTGTAGTGTCCATCTTCGTGCGGAGCCCCTCCTGTAGGCACTGTAATAAAGAAAAAAAAATCCACACTCCAAAAACTCTGAGACATCTTGTCAGGATATGAGATGTGTTGTATTCTCTCTCTTCAGATGTCTGGTGGTTTAAAAAGGGAAGGCTAAGGTACCACAGGACAGGCATATCCATTGTCACAGAATAGTTCTCCATTCTCGCCACCAGGGTTGGTAATAGGAATGTGTGTACAGTCTATTGCCCCTAGTACACCTGGGAATCTAGCTGTCTTGTAAAATCCAGCTGCTGTTTTCTCTGTAGGATTGAACCTTATGTACTGATTCTTCAGACTGGCAATAGCACTGGACACTCTGATTACAATCCTCCAGACAGTTGACTTGTGGAATCCAAAAAGGTCCCCATCCACCATCTGGAAACATCCAGTTGCATAGAAGCGTAGGGCCACCAAGAGCTGAAGTAGTGGGGGTACAGCTGCGTTCCTATCACTCCCATGCTTAATGGTTGATCCAACCTTTCTTTCCAGTTGCATTACAGAGTCCTTGGAGAAGCAGTATCTCCTTGAAAACTCATCATTATCATAAAATTCAACAGGATTTAACCTGTTTCTAAATATTCTCTGAGGAACTCTATCGTTTTGGTCTCTCTGCAGTAGATATGCTGCCATTTTAGCAGTTAAAGCATATCAAGTGGCAGTTTAGAATTAATCTCCAATCTAAATGTATATTCTTTTTTTTTATTGAGCATTAGGTGTAAAATCTATCTAGGTTTAAAGTGAAAACAACTTATATTAGAGGAAGGATTTAATTGAACTATGATTAATTTAAAACTAAGTTTAACATTTGGTGCAACATGATTAATAGATTAACCTTGATTTAACCTAGTTTAAGAGTTAATCCATGTTGGTGCAACCCACCCTTAGAGATTTACCTAAGAAGGCTCACAGCTGTAATTGCTGCCAAAGATGTTTCTGACATGTATTGACTCAGAGACATGATTACTTATTCAACGACTATAAGTTAGTTATTTAATTCTATTCATCTTTTAAAAAATGTAATTTAAAAAAAGTATTCCACTTTAACATTCAAGAGTATTTTATGAAGATTGTTGACAATTAAGTAAAGTTTAATCCCATTTTGTAACAATAAAATGTAACAAACCAAGTGTTATGAATACATTTGCAAGGCACTGTACACACAGTACGTTGTTTTTCATTTGACAATAACTTTTGTCTTGTTATGTATGTATTGTTGATCACTTGTTGTGTTAAATGTAGTGAAACATTGGTTCAATTATATATGGTAATAGAGGGAGATTGGGGGATAAGGACACTTTGCCCCTTGTAAAAGATGAGCTACCTGTCTGTCAAATGCATGTTATCTTGTAATAGCAAAGACATCCTTTTTAATTAGTACGCACAGTTGGTGCTGGACAGACCAAAGGACCTTATAGAAGAAGAGACAAAGAAGGCAAAATATTGGATAATGCTCCTAGTATGAGTAAATATGCCTTTCATACGCTATTTAATGGGTTTTTATAGTGGTAATGTAACAATAGTTATTGCCCAACCAAAAGGCTAGTCAAGGTCTACAGTGGGAGGGGGCAGAGAAGAAACAAGGATTTCTGTAACTGACTGAACCAATCAAGTGTAATACCCACTGCGTTCGGACCAGCCAGGAAATAGGTGTCATCTTATGCTATTTATACCGTTCTGCAGCGTTTCACGTTTTGGATAATGGTTAGGGACTGTACATTTCGCACATTGTGTGTAGAATTGGATATTTTCACATTTTATTTTTACGCTCTTACGTAATTTATGGTTAACTGCATGTTAGGAATGCGTTTGCAAACACAACCATACAACCGCGTTGCATGCTGGGAATAAAGTTGAATATTCATGAACTGAAAAAAATACAAGCGTTTGCATTGGCTAGTAAAGTAAATTAGCGAAATACAAATTCGGTTTCGTTGTTAGTGGGGATAAATTGACGGCTTGACCTTTACATATGGTTCTGGGTTTAGTTCGTTTTTGGGAGATTTAATGCAAGCAAATATTTGACTATATATTGTTTTCTGAGGTTACAACTATTAAGTTTTACAAGGTGTGTGATAATATAAATATCCGTCTATGCAAGTTACGTGAAACCGGTTACTTCTATTTTCCAAAAGACCAAATCAAAATCAAAATCAAATCAAATTTATTTATATAGCCCTTCGTACATCAGCTGATATCTCAAAGTGCTGTACAGAAACCCAGCCTAAAACCCCAAACAGCAAGCAATGCAGGTGTAGAAGCACGACCAAGACCAAATCAAATTCTGTAGAGAGCGGATTGGGGTCCATATCAAGCACTCCTGACTGACAATTATGAATCGTATGAACCCACTGCAATCTGACCAGTTGAGAGTCCAATGCTTTGCCATGCATATTTATAAATGGACATGGGACGCATATAGTTCGTTTTTCGTCATGGTTGGTGAAATTGTAAAAACCAGTATGGAAACTACATATTTGTTCCACCATTGCATTTAGTACAATTATTGCTAGCTGAAATTGATACAATATTGTTTTGAAATATTTGTGATCTATTATTTGGAGAACTTGACAGTGCATTAGAAATAAGCCCCTACCATAGACAGCCGAGACATCATAAGGCACACGTTGAATTGAATAGCAGAACAGACTTCGTGAACTATCACAATGAATTCCCAACTTTTTTAATGCAATTTTTCCGAGATATATAAATAAGAAGGTGCCGTATTTGAGTTGTTGAACGAAACAGATAATGTAACCGACTGACGTATACGATGTATCAGACTCAATTATTTTACCATTATCAGCCACTCGGGAGCGCACCATTACCGTGTTATTTCTGAGAACACTGGTTTCTAGCGTCTCTGGCATTATCACTATCATGGGCTACAGTGCTGTGTCATGAGTGATGAGTCAAATGACAAATTAACATTTTAGGAACAGGTGGCTTAAAATAATATAGGGATAGACTTTGCTTTGCCTTGATTTTCAATAGGTTATAATATAACATCTTAGTAGGCCCTTGCCATGCTGCATCCTCTTCCATGGCTTGGATCCTGCTGCCTGTTACAATCAGTAGGCCTATCTATTCCTCAATAACCTCTATTTACCATAACACTTCATGGATTGACTTCTGCTCTTATATCACTTTAGGACCTCACAGGATTAATCTTGTACAGCTCTCTCTGTCGAACTGTCTGGTTTCTCCACTACTATTAACCATGTTGACCAATCAATCAGCTCTGGTCCCAGAGACCCACAAGGTGTTTAAGGCTTTTTTCCCAGCCCTAAAATAACTGATTTTCCGCAAAAAGGCCTGCATGTCACGTATTTCTGTAGGACCAGGGTTGGGGAAGACTGGATTATACAATCTGATGACAAACAGCGAGCTTTTACTGTACCAGTGAGTTACGGTGACCTCATCTTCTGTGATGCTTTATTGGATGCATCACTATATTATGAGCTGTGACGTGGACATAAATTGGAGTTGTGTGACATTGTATGGTTGGACTAGTGTCATAAGAAAGATCCAATGTAAATTCCATGATTGCAAATCACTGATGAGCATTTTATTATCCCCACCAGACACTGTCCACCAAAGGATCATTAATTTGATTCTGCAGCACAAAGACGTGTCCCTGCAATGCTTCATCCCAGCGATGGAGTTTGTTTTTCTTCTGGATCCTGCTGGAAAGCTACTGGGTAGGTAAGCTTTTACACACCTCGTTAATTTTAATCAAGGTTCTAATGAGCAGTAGAATCATGTGTCCTAGCTAAGGGTTGGGGAGAAAGCTTGCAGGAGGGTACCTCTTCAGAAGGAGGGATGGGTAAACCTAGACTACACATTTCCTTCATCTGAGAAGTTGTGGTGTAGGCTTATTAAGATTATATGAAAAGGTGTTCAAAACTTATAAATCGACACCACTTTCATGCAAGTCCTAACTAATCACTGTGATTTATTTTCTCAGTGGAAGCTAATGAATTTCATGCTTAAAGATAAGGGTGACTTCATCTGCTCGTAGGAAATGGGGAAGTGGGAAGTCCGACATGAATGTGTTCACCTTCCATTGAAGTCCGAAAAATAAGATTGTAGCAAGATAGCTAATACTAAAGTTAGCTAGCTTGCTTAAACTAGCAACATTCTCCACATTGATAAGGTTGCAATTGTCAAATAATGATTTGTTGTCATCTTTTGGTTTAAAGGGTAAAGGTCAGTGGTGAAACGTCACAACTCTGCAACTTGAGTAGGATAACAACATTTTCTCAGAGGTCCTCACTTGAAGGGTCGTTCAAGTGAAATGATCCGCTGGGAACAGTCCTTGCTATCTGGGATTCTTGGGACATCCCTACACCATTGAAGTAGAAATTGAAAATGGTTAAGTACGGGTTATGATTAAGGTTAGGTTTAGGGTTGGAGTTGGGACATCCCAGTGAACTACGAGCTTCCGATAACACGTGAACGTGGAATTTAGACCTGGAACAAAGTTAGTATATTCTTTATAGTTTACTCTTTTATTTAATATGGTTATAAACTTCTATGTACGTTGCTACTCTATTGCTGTTTTGCTGCAGGATACATAGTTTAATAATTCCACTCAAGATGTAGCTAGCTTCATGCCCTGCCTTTGTACACACAGTACGTTGTTTTCATTTGACAATAACTTTTCTCCAGATATAGGCTATAAAAAATATATATTCTCCTTGTAGATATCTTGTGTGATTTCTAGTGAAAAATTGGTTAAACAAGTCAATGTATATGGCAATAGAGGAGGGAGATTGAAGGATAAGGACACTTTAGACAAGCTTAAACAACACCTACCTATCTGTCTAGTGCGTTATGTTAAGGGATAATCAATGAGGGGCTATTCGTTCTATGGAAAATAATGAACAACGTGGAAGATGTGCCCCACGACTTGCTAGCGGAGTGGAACTGACCTTCCACGGAGTTGCATTATTTTCCAAATAATGCAAGGGCCCCGAGAAATAGACTTGCTAGTTTAGCTAACAAACCCATTAAAAAATAAAATTCAACAATGCCAATGATGTTTTCAACTGCCAATCTATACCTTTGCTATTAGAATAATTTTTATACATGTATATATTTTTATTTTATTTATATACATATACAGTACCAGTCAAATGTGTGGACGCACCAACTTATTCAATGTTTTTTCTTTATTTTTACTATTTTCTTCATTGTATAATAATAGTGAAGACATGAAAACTATGGGGGAAAAAAGCTCATCAAAATATATTTTATATTTGAGATTTTTCAAAGTAGCCACCCTTTGCCTTGATGACAGCTTTGCACACTCTTGGTATTCTCTCAACCAGCTTCATGAGGTAGTCACCTGGAATGCTTTTCCAACAGTCTTGAAGGAGTTCCCACATATGCTGAGCACTTGTTGGCTGCTTTTCCTTCACTCTGCGGTCCAAGTCATCCCAAACCATCTCAATTGGGTAGAGGTTGGGTGATTGTGGAGGCCAGGTCATCTCATGCAGGACTCAATCACTCTCCTTCTTGGTCAAATAGTCCTTACACAGCCCGGAGGTATGTTTTGGGTCATTGTCCTGTTGAAAACAAGTGATAGTCCCACTAATCACAAATCAGATCGGATGGCATATTGCTGCAGCATACTGTTGTAGCCATGCTTGTTAAGTCTGCCTTGAATTCTAAATATATCACTGACAGTGTCACCAGCAAAGCACCCCTTACACCATCACACCACCTCCTCCGTGCTTCACGGTGGGAACCACACATGCGGAGATCATCCGTTCACCTACTCTACATCTCAGAAAGACATGGCTGTCTCAAATTTGGACTCATCAGACCAAAGGACAGATTTCCACCGGTCTAATGTCCATTGCTCCTGTTTCTTGACCCAAGCTCATCTCTTCTTCTAATTGATGTCCTTTTTGTAACAATTTGACCATGAAGGCCTGATTTCACGCGGTCTCCTCAGACACATCGCAACATCAACTGTTCAGTTACTCTGTGAAGCATTTATTTGGGCTGCAATCTGAGTTGCAGTTAATTGGTGATGTCTGAGGCTGGTAACTCTAATGAACTTCTCCTCTGCATCAGAGGTAACTCTGGGTCTTCCTTTCCTGTGGCGGTCCTCATGAGAGCCAGTTTCATCATAACGCCTTTTGGTTTTGTGACTGCACTGAAGAAACTTTCAAAGTTCATAACATTTTCTGGATTGACTGACCGTCATGTCTTAAAGTAATAATGGACTGTCATTTCTCTTTGCTTATTTGAGCTGCTCTTATCATAATATGGAATTGGTCTTTTACCAAATAGGGATATATATATAAAAAAAGTCAGTAAAAAAAAGAAACGTCCCATTTTCAGGACCCTGTCTTTCAAAGATCATTTGTAAAAATCCAAATAACTTCACATTTCTTCATTGTAAAGGGTTTAAACACTGTTTCCCATGCTTGTTCAATGAACCATAAACAATTAAAGAACATTCACCTTTGTAACGGTCATTAAGACACTAACTGCTTACAGATGGTAGGCGATTAAGGTCACAGTTATGAAAACTTAGGACACTAAAGAGCCCTTTCTACTGACTCTGAAAAACACCAAAAGAAAGATGCCCAGGGTCCCTGCTCATCTGCGTGAACATGCCTTAGGCATGCTGCAAGGAGGCATGAGGACTGCAGATGTGGCCAGGGCAATAAATGGCAATGTCCGTACTGTGAGACAGCGCTACAGGGAGACAGGACGAACAGCTGATCAACACCTGCACAGGATCGGTACATCTGAACGTCACACCTGCGGGACAGGTACAGGATGGTAACAACAACTGCCCGAGTTACATCAGGAATGCACAATCCCTCCATCAGTGCTCAGACTGTCCACGTCATGGTCTGGGGTGGTGTGTAACAGCATAATCTGACTGAGCTTGTTGTCATTGCAGGCCATCTCAACGCTGTGCATTATAGGGAAGACATCCTCCTTCCTCATGTGGTACCCTTCCTGCAGGCTCATCCTGACATGACCCTCCAGCATAATGCTACCTGCCATACTGCTTGTTCTGTGTGTGATTTCCTGCAAGACAGGAATGTCAGTGTTCTGCCATGGCCAGCGAAGAACCCGGATCTCAATCCCATTGAGCACGTCTGGGACCTGTTGGATCAGAGGGTGAGGGCCATTCCCCCCAGAAATGTCCAGGAACTTGCAGGTGCCGTGGTGGAAGAGTGGGGTAACATCTCACAGCAAGAACTTGCAAATCTGGTGCAGTCCATGAGGAGGAGATGCACTGCAGTACTTAATGCAGCTGGTGGCCACACCAGATACTGACTGCTACTTTTGATTTTGACCCCCCTTTGTTCAGGGACACATTATTCCATTTCTGTTAGTCACATGTCTGTGGAACTTGTTCAGTTTATGTCTCAGTTGTTGAATCTTGTTATGTTCATACAAATATTTACACATGTTAAGTTTCCTGAAAATAAACGCAGTTGACAGTGAGAGGACGTTTCTTTTTTTGCTGCAGTTTGTGTGTGTGTATACCACCCCTACCTTGTCACAACACAACTCATTGGCTCAAATGCATTAAGAAGGAAAGAAATTCCACAAATGAATTTTTAACAAGGCACACCTGTGCATTGAAATCCATTCCTGGCGACTACCTCAAGAAGCTGGTTGAGAGAATGCCAATAGTGTGCAAAGCTGTCATCAAGGCAAAAGGTGGCTGCTTAGAAGAATCTCAAATATAAAATATATTTAGATTTGTTTCACACTTTTTTTGGTTGCTTCGTGATTCTGTTATTTCATCGTTTTGATGTCTTCACTATTATTCTACAATGTAGAAAATAGTAAAATAAAGAAAAACCCTGGAATGAGTAGGTGTGTCCAAACTTTTGACTGGTACTGATAGTATTCAGACGCTTTGCTATGAGACTCGAAATTGAGCTCAGGTGCACAGGTGGACTCCAACTTGATTGGAGTCCACCTGGGGTAAATTCAATTGATTGGACATGATTGTGTCGAGTCACAGATCTGGGGAAGGGTACCAAAACATTTCTGCAGCATTGAAGGTCCTCAAGAACACAGGGGCCTCCATCTGTCTTAAATGGAAAAAGTTTGGAACCACCAAGACTCTTCCTCTAGAGCTGGCCACCTGGCTGAACTGAGCAATCGGGGGAGAAGGGCTTTGGTCAGGGAGGTGACCAAGAACCCGATGGTCACTCTGACAGAGCCCTAGAGTTCCTCTGTGGAGATGGGAGAAACTTCCAGAAGGACAACCATCTCTGTAGCACGCCACAAATCAGGCCTTTATGGTAGAGTGATCAGACGGAAGCCAGTCCTCAGTAAAAGGCACATGACAGCCTGCTTGGAGTTTGCCAAAAGGCACCTAAAGACTCTCAGACCATGAGAAACAAGTTTCTATGGCCTGATGAAACCAAGGTTGGATGTGCAGCAACACTCCCCATCCAACCTGACAGAGCTTGAGAGGATTTGCAGAGAATAATGGGAGAAACTCCCCAAATGCACATGTACCAAGCTTGTAGCATCATACCCAAGAGGACTTGATGCTGTAATCGCTGCCAAAGGTGCTACAACAAAGTACTGAGTAAAGGGTCTGAATACTTATGTAAATGTAATATTTCCGTATTTTTATTTGATTTCTTTTTAAAAACCTCCTTTTGCTTTTTTGCTATGGGGTATTGTGTGTAGATTGATGAGCAAAAAAAAAAACATTGAATCCATTTCAGAATAAGGCTGTAACAAATTGTGGGGAAAGTCAAGGGTTCTGAATACTTTCCGAAGCCACTGTGGGTGTTCCTCTTGCCCAGATGTGTTACTGCCGTGTGAATAGTGATGGAAATGGCATCTTCCATGGATCTGTTGGAGCGGTAGGGAAATTGGAGTGGGTCCAGTGTGCCTGGCATGCACTCCCCAAATGATTGAAACACAGGTCAGCCTGTTACAATCAATGGGCCTCTCTATTCCTCAAGAACCTCTATTTCCCATAACACTTCATTGATTGACTGCTGCTGTTATGTCACTTCAGGACAGACCTGTGGGGTGGAAATGGTTTGCAGTCGACCATAATGAGAGAGTGAGTAATTTGGTATGGGTATTGTACTGAAAATGTTTTTAAAATGGGAAATTATTGCAAATTACAAATGCACATGGGGATGCACACCCACTTTTTCAAGTGGTTTGTTGTGAATGGGATTTCTAGATCTGTTGTGTATGTGGTCGTGCGTATATTTCGTGACTAACTTGCACTCATACAAACAAAAGTCTCAGTATGGGATCCTTTGATCTTCTTCCCACTGAATTTGTTATGTAATGCTGCCAGTCTCTTTGTCTTCACACAAATTACCATGGGACATTTTCTGCCTGTGCTCATGTTTCAGTTGTGCTGCTGGTCCACAGATTTAGGATTGTCATGGATGATGTAAACAAAAAAGGATGGTTCTACAGAGAATTATGAGTCTTTTTTAAATGAAAAGATTGCAAAGTAAAAGATATAGAATGAAGGATTGTGAAGATAACCGTTCATGGGATGCTTGGTCATTGACACAACATAAACAAGTCAAAATTGCTTATCTTTGGTTGCCTACGACAACAATTTTAGCCTACCCATCAGCTTTCAACAGTACATTAAATTGAATAGGCTTATGTTGAATTTCATTTGCTGCCTAGTTTGGTCTCTCTCTCTCTCTCTCTCTCTCTCTCTCTCTCTCTCTCTCTCTCTCTCTCTCTCTCTCTCTCTCATACGGAACGCAGGAACATCATGTGGTCCTGGCTTGGCGCTGTCGCTGAATCAAGCAGCTTGGATCGTGGTAGGTGCTGTGTCACACAAGCAGACACAGTCACGTCTGTTCAATTGTAATGCGGCATCCACTCAGGACAGGATAGTGACTGTGCGAACTCTCAGAGACGCGCTACTTTGTTTATTTCTACCGACTTGACCTCGGGATGTGAAGTAAAGCTGTTACCAGATTTCAAATAACTATTTTCACACTAATACATTTGATTTATTGTCGCGGGGAATAAGACGCATATTTGAAAATGAACCCTCCGTGTGCGCGCTGTGGGAAAATTGTCTATCCGACGGAGAAAGTCAACTGCCTTGATAAGGTGAGATTATCACTATTTCAATGCACTCACATGATTATGTCTATATCAGAATTGACTACAGTGTATTTCAGCAGCCTGTTGGTGGATTTAAAAAAAACTTTGATTCAAACTTCTCTTTGGCCACATAGTCTAATTATACAAAACAGCGAGTGCACTGCTAAGCACGAAACCAGAATAGCCTACATTTATTTGACTATACCAAAAGTTTTTTAGTGTGGTTTTGCTTAGCTTGTGTTACTCTCATGATATGTGTATTACAATAGCATATCTATTGTAGTATACACTCTCAGAAAAAGGGTTCCATCTCCTATGGGGAAAGCTGAAGAACCATTTTAGGTTCTAGATAGCACCTTTTTCCCCCTAGGAGTGTTGGAGGATATTGATGGGATAGCCTACAAGTTTACCCTTTATCCCCTGAAGGACATATTCTCAGATTTGCTCAATAGGGAATGACTGGCATTTTCTTGCATCTGATCCTTTAATTTATTTTTACCTGCTCTTCCTTTTTGTACACTTGAACAAAATATGAATTCTGGTTTATGGTTGAATGTGGCCTACAACTAGTTAATTATCGATTTAATATCCACTTTGCATTATTTGCACTTGCACTTTGCATTATTTTTGTCTATGTCAGACCTAGGTCTATACTACCACTACTACTACTACTACTATTACAGTTTAATAATAAAAAGGTCCTTTAGGAGTGAGCGTCTTATGTCGAAGTTGTCAAACCCAACCCCTTTATCTTGACCCCTTTTGTAAACCATCAACCCTTGGCTCTACTTTTTCCGCAGGCCTACCCATTACCTAAACCCCAAACCATTGTCCTGGCCATATGGCCCTATGGAACCCATGTGGCCCACTTTCTGTGGACGTCAAACACACATTACATCACGCACATGCAATCCACGTGAACACATCATGTGGCGGAAAAAGAATCCATGGCGGAAACGCCAGTGGACAGTCGTAGCACCGGTATATCTGCAACCAAATGCATGTCCTATTGTAGGCCGACAGCTCAGAACCCTATACATCAGAGACATATATTCTCAGTAAAATTATTTACTCAATTTAGAATCAGTAATTTCCTCAGAATGAGTTGAAATAGATAACCTTTGTTTAGTTAATAAACCTTTCTTCTTGAGGACCTTATTAATTCACAAACTGGTCGATTCTGTTTAGAACAACTTGGTTGTGATAATAGAAATCTGGAATATCGGTCATCTCTGCGCCTCCCAGCTAATTGAGGGGTGGCAGGTAGCCTAGTGGTTAGAGCGTTGGGCCGATAACCAAAAGGTTTCTAGATCAAATCCCGAGCTGACAAGGTACAAATCTGTCGTTCTGCCCTTGAACAAGGCAGTTAACCCACTGTTCCTAGACGGTCTTTGTAAATAAGAATTTGTTCTTAACTGACTTGCCTAGTTAAAATAAAAGCCATTATTCATTCACAATGATCAGATTTGAGCACAAGTGCAAGGTCAAACTGACTTGAAATATAATTTGTGTTTTCTTTTCCAGAATTGGCATAAAGGATGCTTCCACTGCGAGGTGTGTAAGATGACTCTGAACATGAAGAACTACAAAGGCTACGATAAGAAGCCCTACTGCAATGCGTGAGTGTTGTTGCTATAGCTAATTATTTGCTTTGGTTTCTGGGCTTGTCAGGGGTCTTAAATAGTTTTGTTGATTAAGTGGTAGATGTAGCATATGGACACATGGGAATTAATGGGCAATGCATGTATAGTGTAGGTGATTTGGAATCATGCTCTCGGAATGAGGTGGGCCTGCCTGACACTTTGTCGCCCTCAGATGCTGAGGGTGTCCTCTTGGTCTAATAGTTAAGGCGTTGGGTTGGTGAGCTTGAAACCCAGGTTCAATTCCCACCAGTTACACATGAACATAGAAAATGGAGGCGAGTCCAGATGAGAATATCCTAAAAAAGTCAGTGTTACAGTACAGGAGAGATAGTTCATGCATGTGAGAGAAAAGGCCCTGTCCTCGTCTCCAAAGCCTGGGTGATCTACCAGTAATCTCAGGCTTGTTACATCTGAAACACACACATGATGTGTCTGGTTTTCCCTGGCTCTTCTTTAGGGCAAAGCTCTCAGATGAGAAATAAAAGAGTAGGCTGGAGATTGGCCTGTTGCATAGAACAACATGGAAACTAGGTCCTTCTATCAGAGAGCACAACAAGTCTATTTCAGTCCCCCAGCATGAAAGGAGATGGAGAGCCAATGCTTCTGCCTAGTTTTCTGCTTTGTGTTTCTCTTTACCATTCAGAAAAACAGCCCCTGGCTTATAACAGGCTCTTGTAGCACACGATTCAAACACAGGGAGGGAGAGAGGGATGGAGGCAAGAAAGGGAGGGATAGATGGAGGGAGGGATAGATGGATGGTAGGGAGGGAAAGAGGGATGGATAGAGGGATGGATGGATGGATATACACACAATTACAGGAGTGCAATTACTGTTTCTTCTTTCTATATAAAGCACAGCCCATGTGCTTGGTTACCTATACCAAGCTCTTGTTCAGAACTGCAGGGTTACCTCTACCAAGCTCTTGTTCAGAACTGCAAGGTTACCTCTACCAAGCTGTGGTTCAGAACTGCAGGGTTACCTCTACCAAGCTGTGGTTCAGAACTGCAGGGTTACCTCTACCAAGCTGTGGTTCAGAACTGCAGGGTTACCTCTACCAAGCTGTGGTTCAGAACTGCAGGGTTACCTCTACCAAGCTGTGGTTCAGAACTGCAGGGTTACCTCTACCAAGCTGTGGTTCAGAACTGCAGGGTTACCTCTACCAAGCTGTGGTTCAGAACTGCAGGGTTACCTCTACCAAGCTGTGGTTCAGAACTGCAGGGTTACCTCTACCAAGTCTCAGTGGTTCAAGTTCAGAACTGCAGGGTTACCTCTACCAAGCTGTGGTTCAGAACTACAGGGTTACCTCTACCAAGCTGTGGTTCAGAACTGCAGGTTTACCTCTACCAAGCTGTGGTTCAGAACTGCAGGGTTACCTCTACCAAGCTGTGGTTCAGAACTGCAGGGTTACCTCTACCAAGGTCTTGTTCCAAACTGCAGGGAAGGGGAGTATGCACGCCCACTTAGCTGAACAAGTGTGGGTGAGATTAAGGGTCAGATTCTGGTGCTAGTGTGGAAGTGTGGATGTATAGTGCAGTTTGTTCAAGAAGAACACCTCCAGCATTTCAATAATAACATTTTAAAGTGAATTTAATCTGCTATCCTTGTGTTGTCATTGATAGGGTTGTGTGTAAAGGTGGTCCATACCACTCTTGCCAATGAGCAGATTCATTGTAGCCTTCATTTGAACAATATATACGGCATAGACAATATATATTTGCTGCATTAGAAATGCCCAAACTGTTTTTCATCAAAGTCTTGTTTTATGTCATTTCAACATATTTGTTTAGAGAAGTCCCCAAGAAAATACTGTGTTATAGAGCCATACAGGTGAGTGTACTGAAACACAGCCTCTAAGTCTGCAAACAGAACACACTTTGTCCTACCCTCCTCACACACCCAATAGCATTTACTTTATGGCTGCTTTGGGTGAAAATGACTCTGACTTTTAGGGCCATAAAGCTGTTTCTTCTCCCAGTGGGGGAGACTAATACTTTGTTTCACCCAAGCCCACCTATTTAATTATGATACCTCTCCATAGCCTCTAGAAGCCTTTAGTGTTCTGACTATATTCCCTACGTGACGTGGCCAATAGAAAGATCATAGCAACGGATGTTGAACTGTGCCTGAAAACAAACAAATGTTGTGTATGTCTGTGCATGACACACTTTGTCATGGTGATTAGTGTCAGTGAAATGAAGCTGTTACTCAATATGTTGGAGTGGTTCACTCTTTTAAGCATCACCCCCACGGTTTTCAAACCTTGGGTCAGTACCTTAAAGGTTCTTATAATAGCCAAGGTTCTTGGGACTCTCGCTCTCTTGCTCTCTCTCTCTTTCTCTTTTACTCACTCTTTCACTCTCTCTCAAACTTTTGGGAAAAAGTAATGCTACTTAGCCTTTGACGTCCAGGGTAAAGCTTCTCTTCAAGAGTCTCGGGACAGAATCTACTAAATTGCAAGAGTGGATGCTTTTCCCACTGGCTTCCTCTGTGTCTAGGTATTATAAGCCCTTGGTTTCTCTAGTATCTCCCTATATGCATGCATCTGTTTGTCCCGTTTTAGGTCATGATGGGCTGTAATAAACTCTCAAATCTTACAGGTTGTGCATTGCATTTACATTTTTGGCATATTTTAGTCTCATACTGAGTGACTAACAGTCAGTCCTGGGTTGGTATGAGACCCAGGAGTCACTCACTCCAGCGTTCACCTCCGCTTAAGCGTAGGTCAAGGAATACTGCGAGGTTAATTACATGTCAGGGGATGAGAAAATGTATCATCGGCCATTCATGGCTCTTTTAAATGAAGCTGTGTGACACTGAGTTCCCAGTTCATCATTCATATTTAAGCATCCACTCCTGCATAGCATTATTGCAGTGTAGAGGAAGGCTTATGTTCAGTCATGCCAATTCCATCTTTTAAATGCAAATTTCTCTATAAAATATTTATATTAAATTAACATCTCTTTTTAAGTTAGAATAATTAGATCATGTTATGTAATCTGACTTCTCAATAGAAAGTGGTGATGCAAAGATGAATCCCATTTCCGAGTCTGTCTGGTGTACTGTGCCTTATAGTTTTAAACCAAACCAAATATTGTATTTCCATAATATATTTTTTATTTAATGCCTACAGTACACCATAACTCTACCATATGAGCCAGTGATAATGTAATATCAATTGTATGAGAATGGTGATGATGACATTAGTGATTTTCAACTACTGCCATTGAGGGATATGACAAATGCCCCAAAAGTAGCATTTCAAATGTCATTGTTCACCACACATACAGGAGTTGACAATGCCATTTGTCATACAGACAAGAGATATGAGGGAAACTTATGTAACTCTCTGACTAATCTTTTAGGAGAGAACCCAGAACTGAAAAGCTGTGAAAAGGCAGAGATCTTTTTTAGAGAAGATACGCTCCAGAATGTTATGCATGAATAGTTGAACAAATGAAAGCAAAGCCATTAGTTATGTGTTGCATCAAAGTATGTGATTCTGACCCAATTAGGTATTTGATCAAATACAGCCAAGTTGCTCTTTATTTATTTGATATTATCCCCCCAATCTCTGTCAGAAAGCTTTCCTGCTGCACAACGGGTGCATCTCAATAGTCAAAAGAGTCATCCTCACCTCATCTCTTTTCCTCTACTTATTAAACTAACATGCTGCTAAATGGAATATATATTATTATTATTATTATATATTATAACATCAAAGAATGAGACAGGTGAAAGCAATTTCCAGGTCATTCCATTCTAGCATCCTCCATATTGCTATACAACTATCTTTTCAGATCAGCAAAGATGAAGGAAAGGAGACGAGGAGAGAAAGCCACTTAAGACAATTGAGAAACACCTGGGGACTAAAAGAAGTACCAGTGAAGTGGCTCACTTGATGGCTGAGCTCAATGATCAGAGAGTCTATATAATAGAGTGCTGTATCGTTCATTTGGATTACTGAGGCCTGAGCTCATTAAAGCAACACCTAACGCAAAACCATCCAACAGCCCAGAAAACATCAGAGACGCAGGCTCAGCGCTTTCCTATCTGTGTGAAATTTGAGAAAACAGGTGACAAGCGAGCCATTGAAAAGGAAGGCATAGGGGCTTTGCCGCAAGGGTTTGAAAATGAGTTTTTTTAATCTACATATGTATAATCTTAATTTGACCAGTTTCTCACAGCATGAAAATAATCCTGCAGTGTCAGGAAATGTGAATTATTTTGTGGATAATAATGGACATTTTTGTATTGTATTGTCACGCCCTGGTCTTAGTATTTTGTGTTTTCTATATTTATTTGGTCAGGCCAGGGTGTGACATGGGTTTATTTTGTGTTGTGTTTATGTATGGGGTTTTTTCGTAGGTTTTGGGATTGTGGCTTAGTGGGGTTTTCTAGCAGAATCTATGGCGGTTCTCAATCAGAGTCAGGTGATTCTCGTTGTCTCTGATTGGGAACCATATTTAGGTAGCCCGGGTTTCACTGTGTGTTTGTAGGTGATTGTTCCTGTCTCAGTGTGTTTGTTTTCACCAAATAGGCTGTATAGGTTTTCACGTTCCATTTCTTGTATTTGTCGTGTTTATTCATTCATTAAACATGTATCAAACTAACCATGCTGCATTTTGGTCCGACTCTCCTTCGACGGAAGAAAGCCGTAACATTGGTTGATTATATTTTTTGTTTGGGCAAATCAAGTCTGACATTTAAAAGTGGAAATTACAAATGGCATGTAGCCAAGTGGTTAGAGCGTTGGACTAGTAACCGGAAGGTTGCAAGATTGAATCCCTGAGCTGACAAGGTAAAAAAAAAAAATCTGTTTTTCTACCCCTGAACAAGGCAGTTAACCCACTGTTCCTAGGCCGTCATTGAAAATAAGAATTTGTTCTTAACTGACTTACCTAGTAAAATAAAATGAAAACATTTAGAAGCCGTTTTGAACCTTGAATACAGTACAAGGTTGCATTTCTTGCTGTGCAGGAAATTTCCTTCAACAGAGTGATCAAATTAAGATACTACAACTGTATGATTGGATTTAACATTGCAGCTTGTTTCTGATGGGAAAGATTAGTTCATTTAATGTTATGTTAATTTATTCTGCTGACCGCAGGTCTAAATGTCTAAGCTAATGTCTTAAGGGAGAAGGAACCAAATGTCAAACTTGCAGGTAAATCTTGCATTAATGGCAGTGAGAGTTGTTTTTATTTATGATATTTCTTCTTTTTTTTGTACCCTTTTTCTCCCCAACTTCATGGTATCCAATTGGTAGTTACAGTCTTGTCTCATTGCTGCAACTCCCGTATGGACTCGGGAGAGGTGAAGGTCGAGCTGTGCGTACTCTGAAACACAACCCAACCAAGCCGCACTGCTTCTTGACACAATGCCCACTTAACCCTGAAGCCAGCCGCACCAATGTGACGGAGGAAACTCTGTACACCTGGCCACCGTGCCAGCGTGCACTGTGCCCGGCCCGCCACAATGAGACACGGACATTCCTGCCAGCCAAACCCTCCCCTAACTCGGACAAAGCTGGGCTAATTGTGTGCCGCCCCATGGGTCTCCCGGTCGCGGCCGGCTGCAACAGAGCCTGGACTCAAACCCCAAATCTCTAGTGGCACAGTTAGCACTGCGATGCAGTGCCTTAGACCACTGCACCAATCGGGAGGCCCCGGCAGTAAGAGTTGTGTGTCAATGAATTAAGTAAGTGCAGATCTCACCCTCGCAAGGCTGCCGGTCCAGACGGCATCCCTAGCCGCGTCCTCAGAGCATGCCCAGACCAGCTGGCTGGTGTGTTCACGGACATATTCAATCAATCCTTATCCCAGTCTGCTGTGCCCACGTGTTTCAAGATGGCCACCATTGTTCCTATTCCCAAGATAGTCATTTAGTTCAGTTACCTAAGCTATCGCCCTGTAGATGTCACTTCTGTCATCATGAAGTGCTTTGAGAGACTAGTCAAGGACCATGTCACCTCCACCCTACCTGAACCCCTAGACCCACTCCAATTTTATTATCGCCCCAATAGGTCCACAGACCTATTGGGGAAATGCAACACAATCGCCATCACACTGCACACTGCACTATCCCATCTGGACAAGAGGAATAACTATGTAAGAATGCTGTTCATTGACTACAGCTCAGCATTTAATACCATAGTACCCTCCAAACTCGTAATTAAACTCGAGACCCTGGGTCTCGTTCCCGCCCTATGCAACTGGGTCCTGGACTTTCTGACGGGTCTCCCCCAGGTGGTGAGGGTAGGAAACAACATCTCCACCCCACTGATCCTCAACACTGGGACCCCACAAGGGTGTGTTTTCAGCCCTCTCCTGTACTCCCTGTTCACCCATGACTTTGTGGCCATGCACGCCTCCAACTCAATCATCGAGTTTGCAGACGACACTACAGTGGTAGGCTTGATTACCAACAACGACGAGACGGCCTACAGGGAGGAGGTGAGGGGAGGGTGGTGTCAGGAAAATAACCTCTCACTCAAAATCAACAAAACAAAGGAGATGATCGTGGACTTCAGGAAACAGCAGAGGGAGCATCCCCCCCATCCACATCGACGAGACAGTAGTGAAGAAGGTGGAAAGTTTTAAGTTCCTCGGCATACATATCACAGACAAACTGTAATGGTCCACCCACACAGACAGCGTGGTGAAGAAGGACAACCTCAGGAGGCTGAATAAATTTGGCTTGTCACCTAAAACACTCACAAACCCTTAAAGATGCACAATCGAGAGCATCCTGTCGGGCTGTATGACCGCCTGGTACAGCAACTGCTCCGCCCACAAGCTCAATGCTCTCCAGAGGGTTGTGCGTTCTGCACAACGCATCACCGGGGGGCAAACTAACTGCCCTCCAGGACACCCACAGCACCCAATGTCACAGGAAGGCCCAAAAAGATCATCAAGGACAACAAGCACTCGAGCCACTGCCTGTTCACCCCGCTATCATCCAGAAGGCAAGGTCAGTACAGGTGCATCAAAGCTCAGATCGAGAGACTGAAAAACAACTTCTATCTCAAGGCCATCAGACTGTTAAACAGCCATCACTAACATTGAGTGGCTGCTGCTAACATGCAGACTCAAATCTCTGGCCACTTAAATACCTTTTTTAAATCAATTTATTACATTTATCACTAGTCATTTTAAATAACGCCACAATAATGTCTACATATCCTACATTACTTATGTCAACAGTATATATTGTATTCTATACCATCTACTGTGTCTTGCCTATGCCACACTTGCCATCGCTCATCCATGTATTTATATGTACATATTCTTATTCATCCCTTTACATTTGTGTGTGTAAGGTAGTGTAATGAACACGATGGGAGACAGAGAGCTGGTTTCAAGACAGGGCGCAGCAGATGTTTATTGTAAAGGATCACAGGAGGAGGCAGGTAGCTGGGTCCAGGGGCAGGCAGAAGGTCATACACAGGGGGTCCAAAAAGGCAACAGTAGAGGCAGGGAAAAGGCTAGTAACGTCATCCGGGAGGCAATAGGTTGATAACAGGAAATCTGATAAAGTACAGGCAGGAAATAGGCAAAAGGCGGCGTTAGTTTTTGCCTGCATCACTATCATACACAGGAGGAATAAATTGCGGGGAAACCAGAGCTCCGAATAGAAGTGTGTCACAAAACAAACAATTCCTCACAATGATGGGGTGCAAAGAACTGAACTAAATAGTGTGTGATAATGACATACAGGTGTGTGAACAGGTGATCAGAATTACGTTACAGGTAGTCGTTCTGAATGTGTTAGATTACTTGTTAGATATTACTGCACTGTCGGAACTAGAAGCACAAGCATTTCGCTACACTCGCATTAACATCTGCTAACCATGTGTATGTGACCAATACAATTTGATTTGATTTGAAGATTTGGCCCAGAATGTCCAAGATAATGTCATGTCACCACCCTTACTGGCTGCTCCAGTAGGCCTAGTAGTGTCATTTAGAATAAGCCTCTCGGCTAAGCCTATATGAATAGCGAACGTCCTTCTCTGTTGCTTTCAAAGGGGAACACTGGCAAACATGTACAGAATCTGGAATGTTAAATCCCATCATATAGAAAGTATATATCATATTTTTTTGTTGAATATTAATTTATTCAAATCAACAGTCTCAGTTAACAGTATTAGCTAAGGTGCCTTTAATGATGATGATGATGATGCAATCTTAACAATGAATAGCAAACCCAGTATCACAGATTATTGTGAAATATACACAAATTGCTTATTAGAAATTTGTGACAGGCACACAAAAATATATTTTATTGTGTGCAGTACACAATTTTGTATACAGTGAATTTCAATCACAGATGAAGACCAACTCAATAAAATACCAATTTAATTTGACCCTTTTTAAAATAGATTTCTTAAATAATTTCCATCAGTGTAAGTGCTAAGAACCCTATTTAGAACCCCCCTTTCTCTCTCTCTCTCTCTGCAACTGCTGAGGTTGTGATGTGCTGTAAGGGAAAGGATGTACTCAGCAGGCACCAAGGGCAAGATGGATTATTCGGTGAAAGTCTTCATTTTAACCTCTTATCTCAGAGTAAATCATCCCAAAACAGCTTTTAATCACCTTGGCAGCTGTGTAGATAATAATAGGTCTCTCTGGCTCCCCAAAGCTTTTCTGTAAAGTAATGACATTCAACTGTTTTTATCCTTTTGGGTACGTTACTGTACCTGGTTAGCCTCGAGAAGAGAGCCTGTCTATGCACCACAGGTTCTCATTTTATCTGTGGGAATACATGGTTTTTGAAATGGCCATAAATCTACTCTATAGATGGAGTAGGGATATTGAAGGGGAAGTGCATACCCTGATGAAGGCTCTTTAGCAAACAACACGGTCAAATAGAAACTCACATCAAGAAGAAATTAGTGCATGCAACTTTCTTATTCAGTTGTATAAGTGGAGGTCCTGAGATGTCTGTTTTGGGGGTCATCGCCGGGATGAGATGCTGTTGTAGAACATATGGACCAGCACAGAGTAGCTATAGCTCCAGAGTAGACCTGTCCTGTCAGGGGGAATACAGCCCAGCTTCAACAGCTCCGTTGTGGGGGAAAGGACACAGAGGCCATGGATTCACCCTTTGGGGGGGGGGCACGTTTGCTGGCTATAAGCCTGATGGGATATAATACATGTTTATATGTAATGTACAGTCTACAGTGTGGCTGAGGCATAGTCCTCCCTTAGTCCATTCTATCTACTATGTACCCTATACAGTACCAGACAATGTAGGGTTTTATCACAATAGTGTTTTTTGAGCATTAGCCTGCATTCCTGCTTGGTGAAATACCCCTCAGGCAGTATAACATTCAGGAGGATTACTGTCTGTAGTGTCCACGTTTTTGTGTTGAGGTTAGTTACACGGCTGCCAGTTTAAAACCTTTTACAGCAGTGGGCTAAATCAGGGTCATGGTAGTCATAAACAAATCTACGTTCAAACAAAAGTATGCACCTCACACACATGGTTATGGGATCAAAAAAGAAGACCTGTACCATGTCAGATATAGAGTTGAGATTTGAGTTTGCACCTCAATGTTACTCTTCATATACATCACAGAAGAAAAACTGTTTGACATAGAAACACCGGATTTTTGGCGGGTTAAAAAATCAACCATATTAGAATTATAAATAGTAATAATATTATTTGTGACAAACATGAAAAATATGATTTGTATTCCACCCATGAGGCAACTAGGTCATGTGATGGCAGGAAAGGGCTACAAGTCCTTGTCGATAGCTGATGAGAGGAAAGACGATGCTCTGGTCTTTCTATGCTTTTTGCAGCAACCAGCATAACGACACTTGGAGCTGACCCCATGTTTATTCCGCTTGGCTGAGCATCACACAACTGACGAGAGGGGTTCACTTGTAAGAGGAGTAGAAAGAGAGCATCTTGAACGGGCCGGAGTAAACCACACGTCCTTGGGAGGTTCTATTTCAGCCGCTGGAAGCATACAGAGGGTGACTGGTCAGGATGGATGTGAAAATCATATTCCATACATGCGATAACAGCATTAAGATCGTAATAAGCTGTTTCAGCGTGCACAGTCACAGAACAGCCAAGAGAGGGAGAGCACAGATTTTGCCTGTTAGTGATTCAATTCATTCAGCATTGCTTAACAAGGTATGGATGATGGTTTTGGTGTACATGCATTTATTTGTGTGTGTGTGTGTTCAAAAATGAACATTAAGAGGGATGGCTGTCTGTCGCTTCCTCTGTTATCTCCCAGCAGGCCAAGGGAACAGGAAGTTGGAACCCCCACCCCTAGACATCAAAGCAACCATTGTTTCTCTTTCACACAGGAAAACAAAACAAAACATCCAAGAATAGGACCAACCTAGTGCTGCTGCAGACTGGGAGGGTCACCCACAGACAGCATGATAATGCCACAGTAACATTTAAACAATGTCCTCCACATCGGTCATCACAATCCGGCAGCCTCAGAGCATTGTAAATCTCTGCCGTTTCACCGGAAGGACAAAGAAACTTTCAATGTGAACAGGATGTCTCCGAGTGTGTTATTGGAAACATTGTTTGGAAATACATGGGGGTTATATTTAGGCCTGACGCGCATGTGAGAACCAAATGTTTCAGTCATGTAAACCAAGCGGTTTCTGTCTTACCAGGGGGGATGCAAAGACCCATTTAGCCTTTTCTCATTTACTCAGTGTTGATTTGATTTATTTATTTACCAGGGATTATGAGTGCAAGCATTGAAGTCTAAATGTATAACATTATCCGATTGAAGCGGTGCATTTTGTGCAATTAGCTGAAACACCCCTCCAGTGCCAATTATCAACCAGAGTAATGAACCTGTAGATTATGATGACGCACAGTTTTTACATGTTGGAGATGAGAAATACACTGAGTACAGAAAACATTAAGAACACCCGTATGTATCAAGAATGATCCACCACCCAAAGGACATCCAGCCAACTTGACACAACTGTGGGAAGCATTGGAGTCCATGTGGGCCAGCATCCCAGTGGAAACTTTTGGACACCTTGTAGAGTCCATGCCCTGATGAATTGAGGCTGTTCTAAGGGGAAGGGGGAGATGCAAACCCAAGGTGTTGGGTTTTGGGCAGAGGTAGACGGGTTGCCCAATTTGGTTTATATCGAGTAGCAGGCTTATTCATGACTGCAGCTTGGCACTACTGCCCTCACACACACAAGAGTTGAGCAATGAGTCAGCCCTAATAGATGAATGACCTCGAGACAGAGGAAAAGACAGACACTAGGAGAGAGTGACTCTGGAGTGAGCAGCACCCAGTCAACAGCAGCCCACATTGATCCAAACTCCTCTAATTAGACTCCCCCCCCACACACACACACACACACACACCTGCGTCTAGGTTTCATTCTTGTCAACCCTATCCAGCTTTTGTGCAGGTTAAGATTAGGAGGCTCATTTGGACAGTAAAATAAAATGGACTATTTTGAATGTGAAGGGAATGGCTTTCTGATACTCTCCTGGCTGGCAGCCATGTTTTTCTGCCCTGCTGAGAGGAGCAAATATTGTATTGTGTGTGGAGAGGTACAAGAGAGACTTAGAACCCCCCCACGTAATCCACTCCACCCCTAACCTGCCCAATAAACTTGCTTCTAAAATAGTCCCTTTCAGGATACACTCTAATTCTCAGGGTTGAAAGAGACATGAGCGTGTGTGTGTGCGTGTGTGTGTGTGCCGTTGCTACGGAGACCACTTTCATCCCGATCATTCTTCACTTAGTGTTCATTTGAGAAGTATACTTCTACAACGGCAATCAACAATCAATTGTACTGTATGCCTCTTGATACAAATTCACATCTGGACCATTGATTGGGTTGGTAAGTGACCCTGATAATAAGCTCTCTTTGAGGACCTTTTTACTTCCATTGTCAGGATTATCAATCAATCGTTATTTGTGACTGTTCTCCTTAAGGTCTGATGATCCATTTTGAATGTCCAGCTCTGGTTTGCAGATGTATTGCAGAGTCCAATATTGAACACTAAGCATCATACAACCTGGCTTCTAAACACCATAAATAAGACCCTGGGAATAATTACATTTTAATGCCTTGTTGACTTCCACATCTGCCCTTGTGGATAAGCAATATAATGCAGGCTGCAGCACTCAGAATAATACTGTGTGTGTGTCAATTTCTGATAGAGGACATGCTACTTAGTGCATATTTGTATGGTTCTATAGTAAGCAATATGTCTGTGCTTAAGCCAGCATGAAATGTGTGTGCCCTTGTGCGTCAATTGAACTGACTAGCTGTTTCCTGGGGTGGTTAAGAAACTCTCCCACGGTAAAGGGCAGCAAGCCAAGTCATCGTATCTTTCCATACTCTGCAACCATCCCATTTCTCTGAATCTGTCCTGAGCCAACACAGTATGCATTAGACATTATTTGACAAGGTCAGTTGATTGAGAACAGTTATTTTCTCTTTTTAAAGAACAACCTATGATTTTGTTATTGAAAGACCGCTATTAGATACTGTAGCGTTTCCCAAACTTCCCCAGTAAACCCTGTTGTTACACTTGTTTGATCTAGGACTAGGTCATCAAGCCCTGAATGATTTGAATCAGGTGTCCTAGGACTGAAATATATCAAATACGGGAAATTACGGAGCTTTGGTTTGGTGTACTTTCCTCTATTGGACAAGCTTGGTAAACCTGTCCCTCGACATAACACTCCCCCCAATGTACAGAGTTCAATTTAGAGATTCACTGAGTTAGAGCTAGGGCTGTTGCGGTGACGCCATTACCGCCACACCGGCGGTCACGAGTCATGAAGGCAGTCAAATTCCATGTGACCGTTTAGTCACCATAATTAGGCTTCTCCAAGCTCTGATTCTGCTGATGGTCATTAGTAGCCAACAAAGCCTTCTAACTGCCTGGTACTCAGCACTCTATTGTTCCTCTACTCACTCTGACATCAATACAAATGTAATCAAAAATTGAATCAACATTTCTATAGGCTATGCAAATGTGTGAGAACTGACTGATGGCCTCTATTAAAAAGAGGAGGATCCCATCAGCTTTCTATAGGCTAGGCCTAGTATATTTATTTCTCAACTTTCCTAATATTAAGCACATTGCTTATATTTACAATAGCCTACCTGGCTGGCATGAACATGAACCACGGGGAAAGCATCCTCCATTCGCTATTTAAGTGCATAGATGGTATGTATTTTTTTCCTGCTGGCCCTGTTTTGATACAGGTGCATGATAATGGTCCATTCAAAATCAAAACAAATGTCACATATATGTATTATTTAGTATATGTAAAGACCAGATTAAATCAAGAATAGTCTGATGAGTGAAAATATTAGCCTATCACTTGTGAATTATATATTATCACTTGTGAATGATGCCCAGCATTAGAAACTATGCCTTTTTTGCGACTTGTTCTAATCATAGTCACACACCTCATGTAGCCTAGCCTATAGGCCTATATGTTTTAATAAGGTTTGTATCACAACTAAAGTGGCCAAATAACTTTAAGCTTTACAAGGGGTGTAGAGCCTGACCAAATAGGCTCTTTAACAGCTACCCCAAGCCATAAGACTGCTGAACAATTAATCAAATAGCCACTGGACTATTTACATTGCCCCCCCCCCTTCCATTTGTACACTGCTGCTACTCGCTGTTTATTATCACCCCTACCTACATGCACAAATGACCTCAACTAACCTGTACCACCGCACACTGACTCGGTACTGGTACCCCCTGTATATAGCCTCATTATTTATTTATATTTTTTATTTAACCTTTATTGAACTAGGCAAATCAGCTAAGAACAAAATCTTATTTTCAATGACAGCAGGTTAACTGCCTTGTTCAGGGGCAGAACAACCAATTTTTACCTTGTCAGCTTGGGGATTCGATCTAGCAACCTTTCGGTTACTGGCCTAACGCTCAAACTTATTAGGCTACCTGCAGTTAGTGTTATGCTATTGTGTTACTTCTTATTATATTTTACTTCAATATTTTCTTAACTCTTCTTGAACTGCACTGTTGGTTAAGGGCTTGTAAGTAAGCGTTTCACAGTAAGGTCTACCTACACTTGTTGTATTCGCCGGCATGTGACAAATAAAGTTGAATTTGTTTTTTTTAAGGTGCATTATGGCAACAAAGGGAATGGCTCCATGAAATTCGAGGCATTATCAAGTGCTTGTCAAATTGTGAATGAGAGACTGATGAAGTGTGTACAGCCTGCGCAAAAAAAATGAAGCAGAGCTCATGACTTTCAAATGACTTTTTTCAAATCATCATTAGAGTCTCATCATGCAACCTAACAATGTATTACACATCAAAACATATAGCCCAACGGTTGTAGAACAAATAAGTTACATTAATAACTCTAAATTAAGCATATAGGAGAACCTGTTTCCCTGTTAACCACACTACACAGAAGATTTGCATGTGTGCACTCCCTCAAATCATTTGGAGAAAATATCCTTTCTATTTTATTCAGCTTTGTTCAATTGTATTCTTCATACTATAAAATAATACAAAATAATGCCACGGAATTATAAGCAAATATTTTCTGCTATTGAACTAGTGTAGCCCACAGCCATTTGGCATAGCCACATCTGAACCTAACATAAGGACAACTCAGAGTAACAGAGTATGCTATTATTTTCTTCTGAAATAGACTACATTTTCTTCATATCATGCTTGTTTAGAACTGTCTAAAGTAAATAATGGATTTATTGTGAAGGTGTAGGTTATATTACATGGATTTATTAGACTTTTTAAAATGGCTTGTAAGCTATGTCTGGAAGCCAGGAGTTGCTAAATGTGGTTATGTTAATTAACGGTCAATTACGATGAGACCGACAGTTATTTGCTTGACAATCACCAGCTGATGACATTTTGTGACCGCCACAGCCCTAGTTGAAGCATCCCAAAACAAGGAGCAAATGTTCAATTCCTACTATGATATTTTGTATAGTGAGCATGCAGTTGATGTTGAAATCCACACCTTGCTCCCGAGACAGCAGCTATGCTGGGAGGTTTAACTACAAGTCTGGTTGGAACGTGTGGTTGGAACTGGGCACACACTGGCTGAATCAATGTTGTTTCCACGTCATTTCAATGAAATTATGTGGAATAGACGTTGAATTGACGTCTGTGCCCAGTGGGTGCTGAAGTAAAAACAGTGTTACCATTGTGAGTGGATGTGCTTTGTGCTTGTATGTTGCTGTCCGTAAATCCAGTTTGTTCCCTCAACAGAGGTGATTTGTGCTCAGCTGCAATCCAGACTATTTTGTTGTGCCAACATGTATTTCTTTGTCTCCATTCTGCTCCAATAAAGCAATATTACCACCAGATGGGGAGAAAACAGACATTGTCAGAACCTCAAAGTAGATGAAAACGAGGGACTTCACATTTCAGGAGGCTTTTTAGTGTTCTTTTAATGGTGTAGTCCAGGGATAAACAGCTTATTGTAGGCCTACTTCTCATTTTTATTCTGGCTGAGGAAGAGGTACCTTGGCTGCTGAATGAGTGTATGACATCCCACAGAGTGGGCCTTTGTTTCAGGGGATTGGGTTGCACCGCCCGAACAAAGTGTCCAGAGTTGCCAATGGAGACTGGGGCCACTGAAGTGTAACTCTAGGCCTGGAGAGGGGGAGGTAGGGACAGAGCCCACTCTCTCACACACACACACACTGCCCCTCTCTCCTCTCCCCAGGGCTTTTAGCTAAACTAGCCCAAGAGACGGTAACCAAAGCCCCACATGAAACCTTTCTCTGAGCCTCTGCTCCTGTGACAGAGAGAGAATGCTTGTTTTGAAGGTACTCTAGCTACAAGTTCGGTTTTCCGGAAGAGTTCCACTTGGGCCAAGTTGTTTACTGTGGTTTACCTGTCTTTCTTGCCATCTTCTAGATGCCCCGTGGCAGGGCTATTCAACTCCAGGTCTGAGGGGCCAAACCTTTCTTGTCAGGGACTTATTCAGACCTGGGACACCAACTGGTGGTAGAAAAGAGAGCCAGTAGAATGTTGACCCTCCAGGCCTGGAGTTGAATAGCCAGGGATGGAACAATACTGAATTCTCATGTGCAGTACCAGTGGTGCAAATGGTATGGGAATAGAGGATGAGTCAGAGATACACTTCCTGGTCCTCTTGTTCCTGCTCCTCCCCCTATATTGTTTAGCATTGTTTACAGGAAGTAATTGCTGTGGGGATAGTGAGGCTACATACCGACATACTATTGGCATAACCCCCAAAAAAGTGACAAAGCCTGGGGTGTTTCATTACAACACAAGTTGGCTCTTGCTGAGTGAGTGTTCTGTGCGGTCGTTAAGGTCATACTTAGGTCATTTGATCATGTGATCAGAAGGGTCTAGAATTTTAGACAGGTAGCAGGACAACACATCCATCAAATTCTATATTGTGTAAGACGGAAAAACACAAAAAAGGATTGTTATGTGGCTACTTTGAAGAATCTCAAAATGATTCCATATGTATTATTTCATAGTTTTGATGTCGTCACTATTATTCTGCAATGTACTGTATATCGGCAGCATCACCCTTTGAGAGAGATGGCAGGGAATGAGACTGAAAGAGAGTGGGAAGGAGCACCCCTCAAAACATCTAGAGCTCCGGTTGAAAAGAGTGGTCAAACTGAGCAGCTGAATATCCTCCGATCTTGCTAAAAACCTTGCCATCTGTCCAACACTGCACACTGTAGCGTCCAGAGTCTGAATGAGTGAGATTCTGGATCCAGGGAGATAAAGTAGTCAGTTGTAGTCGGCCCCGTAGTCCTGCAGCCAGGGGGAATTCTCAGGTGAACTGTTAGAAGTGCTCCACAGCAGCAAGCTCTCTTCAGCTGTCGAACTGAATAACAAACGGTAGTCTTTTTTATGATGAATAATGTCAAAGGTATATTGTTTCCCTGGTGCTTCAAAATGAAACGTATCGGTATGTAAGGTCCTGACTAGAATAGCCAGTAGAATGCTGAGCTTTATGACCGACGTCATTCTAGATATCTGTCGGCTGCTGTCTCTGCTTCTGTTTAAGTCGGCACACAATCAAGCCAGTGATCTTATATCAGTGATTTCTGTTATATACTGAAAAAATCTATAAACGCAAACATGTAAAGTGTTGGTCCCATGTTTCATGAGCTGAGATCCCAGGAATGTTCCATATGCACAAAAAGCTTATTTCTCAAAAATGTTGTGCACAAATGTATTTACATCCCTGTTAGTGGTTATTTCTCATTTGCCAAGATAATCCATCCTCTTGACAGGTGTGGCATATCAAGAAGCTGATTAAACCACATGATCATTACACAAGTTCACCTTGTGCTGGGGATAATAAAAGGTCACTCTAAAATGTGCAATTTTGTCACACAACATAATGCCACTGTCATGCCCTGATCTGTTTCACCTGTCTTTGTGCTTGTCTCCACCCCCCTCCAGGTGTCACCCATCTTCCCCATTATCCCTTGTGTATTTCAAATCAAATCAAATGTATTTATATAGCCCTTCATACATCAGCTGATATCTCAAAGTGCTGTACAGAAACCCAGCCTAAAACCCCAAACAGCAAGCAATGCAGGTGTAGAAGCACGGTGGCTAGGAAAAAACTCCCTAGAAAGGCCAAAACCTAGGAAGAAACCTAGAGAGGAACCAGGCTATGTGGGGTGGCCAGTCCTCTTCATATTCCTGTGTTCTCTGTTTTGTATGTTGCCAGTTCGTCTTGTTTGTCAAGCTTACCAGCGTTCGTCCTGTCAGCTCCTGCCTTTTCCCCTGCCTCTCTCTTTCTTGTCTTCCTGGTTTTTGACCCTTGCCTGTCCTGACCTTGTACCCACCCGTCTGACCAATCTGCCTGTCCCTGACCCTGATCCTGCCGTCCTGTACCTTTGCTCCCCCTCTGGGTTACTGAACTCTGCCTGTCCCTGAGTCTGCCTGCTGTCCGGTACCTTTGCTCCCCCTCTGGGTCACTGAACTCTCCCTGACCCTGAGCCTGCCTGCCTTGACCTGTCGTTTGCCTGACCCTGGTGTTACAATAAACATTGTTACTTCACACGGTCTGAACTTGGGTCTTACCTTGATTCCTGATAGCCACAGATGTTTTGAGGGAGTGTGCAATTGGCATGCTGACTGTCCAACAGAGCTGTTGCCAGATAATTTAATGTTAATTTCTTTACCGTAAGCCACCTCCAACATTGTTTTAGAGGATTTGGCAGTACGTCCAACCGGCCTCACAACCGCAGACCACGTGTAACCACACCAGCCCAGGACCTACACATCCGGCTTCTTCACATGTGCAATGTTTGTGACCAGCCACTTGGACAGATGATGAAACTGAGGAGTATATTATTCTGTAATAAAGCCCTTTTGTTGGAGAAAAACAAATTCTGATTGGCTGGGCCTGGCTCCCTTCCAGGCCCCCCCCACACTGCTCCCCTGCCCAGTCATGTGAAATCCTAATTAATTAATTTAAATGTACTAATTTCCTAATATGAACTGCAACTCAGTAAAATCATTGAAATTGTTGCATGTTGTGTTTATATTTTTGTCCAGTATATTTGACTCTGTCGTCACAAGACTTTTAGTTGATCATATCTATTTATCTCTTGAGTTTCTGAGATCAGGGCGTGTCAGAGTAGAGTTTGTAGTCATGGTGAATGCCAGAAATGAAAACATGCTGATGATCATGATGCAGGTGGGTTTTTTAAACTTTGTGTTCTGAAGATTCTGCATCTTTTTCATTTCCCTCCTGAGATAATCTTGCCTTGCCTGCGTACAATATGCACACACAACAGTGTTGCTTGGTATGTCCTTGAATCAGAGTTCATCTGTGTTTCTCTGAAACTTCACAAAGAAACATTTGGCATTTGCCAGGGTAGGGAGGCCCGTGACAAATATTTGCACCGGGTTCCATGTTATTAGCTCCGCCCCTGTGTTCTATACACGCTTTATCATTTTCTCTCTCTCTGTCGCTCTGTCTCTCTCTTTTCCTCTCTCGGTTGCTCTGTCTCTCTGTCTCTGTCGCTCTGTCTCTCTCTCTCCATCCCTCTCTCTCTCTCTCTGTCGCTCTGTCTCTCTTTTTCTCTCTCGGTTGCTCTGTCTCTCTGTCTCTGTCTCTCTGTTGCTCTGTCGCTCTGTCTCTCTCTCTCCATCCCTCTCTCTCGTTCTCTCACTCTCTCTGTCGCTCTGTCTCTCACTTTTTCTCTCTCGGTTGCTCTGTCTCTCTCTCTCTCTGTCGCTACGTCTCTCTCTTTTTCTCTCTCGGTTGCTCTCTCTCTCTCTCTCTGCCTACTAATCTCCCTCAGTCATCTACAACAATCAACTAATCGCTCTCTCTATCTGTCCCTCTCTTCCCGTTCTACCTCTACCACCCCATCCCCAACCAGCTCCCCCTGGCATCCTCATTCACAGCACGACCAGGTGCTCAACCAGCTCCCCCTTGACATCCTCATTCACAGCACGACCAGGTCCCCACAACCAGCTCCCCCTGACATCCTCATTCACAGCACGAGCAGGTGCTCAACCAGCTCCCCTGACATCCTCATTCACAGCACAACCAGGTACTCAACCAGCTCCCCCTGACATCCTCATTCACAGCACAACCAGGTACTCAACCAGCTCCCCCTGACATCCTCATTCACAGCACGACCAGGTGCTCAACCAGCTCCCCCTGACATCCTCATTCACAGCACGACCAGGTGCTCAACCAGCTCCTCCTGACATCCTCATTTACAGCACGACCAGGTGCTCAACCAGCTCCGCCTGACATCCTCATTTACAGCACGACCAGGTGCTCAACCAGTTCCCCTTGTCATCCTCATTACATTTGCATTATACATTTGTTTTAAAATAATCTTTATTCAACCAATTTGCACTTTACATAGACCAACTAAAACATTTTAATGAACCAAACTTGCAAGAAGACTGATATTTTGTGTGTGTGTGTGTAGTTTGCTTAGTTGAGTTGTCTTTCCATAATTCATATCAAAAGGTTGTGGGAAGAACCTATAGTGTTTCCCAGGAAACAGGGATATGTTTGTCACTGTTGTTCAATTCATTCAATGACTCCTCTGTCAATGCTGTCTGTTTTATGAGATAAACGTCATTGGGTCATAGCTGAACTTTCCTGAGGTTTTGTTTAGTCCTTTTCAATAGGCCATTGTTTTAGGAAGTTTCATCGGCACCTATTACGTTCCATTCCCATTCTGTTCACAAAACAGTGCTTGGGTTTTAAAAATAAAAAAAATGGGGGGGGGGGTTGTTCCATGGGAGCATTTTTGATAATTGTTTCTAAAAGTTGGCCATATGCCAATAGGACTCAGTTGTTGTCATTTCTTGGCCTGACAAGCTATAGATTATTGTGAATAACCCAAATGTAAGAGACACCCTTGCACTCGATAGACACGGTACCGTAACTCTTGGAAATCAATTCGGTGACTTCCTACTTGAATATCAGGACGGTAAACATTAAATTGTCTCCATTCTTTGCCATTAGAATATAAGAGTGAATAATGTATGCAGAGGTGAGGAAAAGTCTTATCTTAGCAGTCATTTGTTTTCATTTAGCTGCTTTTGGTGTTGCTCTTACTTTTCAGGGCTGTATGATCCACTTCTGTAAAAAACTAATGATGACAATGATACAATGACTCTCTCTCTCTCACTCCAGGCATTACCCGAAGCAGTCCTTCACCATTGTGACTGACACCCCAGAGAACCTGAGGCTGAGACATCAGAGTGAGTTACAGAGCCAGGTGAGACTCCCTGCATTTTGGTACATGTCGTCAAATGCACAACACTTTTGAGGGGCTGGATACATTGTGTAATAACGAAGGAACTAGGATCCAGACTTTGTCATCACAGAAGTATAATATGTACAGGTGTAGGATCTTAATTTGATCACTCTCTTGTTCCTGAGAATGTTCTTGCAGAGTAGCTTGGTATTTACATAAATTCACTGAAAACCCACACTAACACACAGTTAAACTAACAGTATTTCACTTTTCATGTAGCCTACATTTAACCACAGATTAAGAAACATTATGCACTAAACATTCAAATCCTGTTGTGCTATGACAACATAGGTCAAAATAGATCCTACATCTGTAGCCACACCAGTGAAAAGCCACACCTATATTTTGTTCCTTTGTTATCCCTCCCTTCCTCCTTGTATTTGACAGGCAGAGCCCATATTACCTGTACAGGGACATGCAGCCAGTGCCCATCTGTCAGAGATACACACACACACCACACGCACACACACACCACACCACACCAAACCACACACACACACACACACACACCACACGCACACACACACACACCACATCACACCACACCAAACCACACATAGCGCACACACACACCACACACAGCACACACACACACACCACACGCACACACACACACACACACACACACACACACACACACACACACACACACACACACACACACACACACACACACACACACACACACACCACACCACACACAGCACACACACACACACCACATGCACACACACACCACACCACACCACACCAAACCACACCACATACAGCACACACACACACCACACGCACACACACACCACACACAGCACACACACACACACAGGGTGTCCACATGCTGGGCCCCTGGGCAGCACACAGCCTAGTGCAGGAGACAGGAACGTCAAAGAGAGTGAGGAGTAGGAGTGCTGCAGAGAGGAGGAGAGCTCACTCACAGAATCTGTTTGGTTTGCTTTACCCTGAATCTCTGGTGTACAGAGAGCTGTATATCTTTCATTCTACAGTCATATACACTGTGCCTGGATCCACAGATAGATAGCTTTACATTTATTCATTCACCTTTAAGTTTCATCACTGATCACAAACAAGGCTCTCAGCAATTCCTCTGTAATGATTAGTCTTCTGACTGTCAGAATCATCAAGGCACTCTCATCATCCTCTTTACACAGACTAAGGGATTGTATCACTTTTATTAATCATCAGCTGCTTTCATTTCCCCACTCTCATATGGGCTCGTATTCATAGCTGCTGATCAAATTATGTAATCTATAGCTGCAGATGATGATTGTTAGTTACTAATATGTACACAAACTGAAGAAAACACACACATCCAGGTAATATTTTGCAGGTACTGGAGTTACATATATATATTACATATACATATAAATACAAATGAAAACGCTGCACACTGCTGTTCATGCTCCCATATGATTTTATTGATACAACATTTCGGCCCTTAGGTTTTCATAATTGATTTATATAATGGGTGGGTCTCATCCTGAATGCTGATTGGTTAAAACCACATTCCAGCCGGTGTCTATTCCACAAGTTACCACCAACTTAATCTATGATGTTAAAATGCCTATTTACTCTGTTCCATCTGACTGAGCAATCCACGGTCTCATCAGCCCAGCCAGGCAAGTTATAAACTTGATCTCCACTATAAAAAGCATTACTCACATTATCTCACATTTCTTTTAGACTAACATTTAGTTTTCAACAGCAGAGATTTGTATAAACCTTGCTGTCTGTTTCTTCGACATTTGCAACATTATTTAAATATTCAAATTCGATCTCCAGCTGTCCCTTAGTAATACACATATCGGGATGAGACAGACAGGCAAACAGCGTTTCTCATCCAGTCGAAATCATGAATCAGCATAATTGTTATGGATATATACAAAGAAATGTCAATTAAAAAAATATAGAACAAAACGTGCAGCTAGTTTGCAGTCTCTCCAGCTTCAGTTTGAAGTGATTGTGTTAGCTGTGTTGTTGGCTAGCTCTCGACCAACAGTGTCCTGACGAGAGAGCACATTTTCAATGCCAGGTGAAACCACGCATCATTAGATCATTGTTATGGATGTGTCCAAATAAATGTCACTAGAAAACAGCAAATGGAGCTACTTGTAACACTCGTCTTCTTCCTCTGAGGAGGAGTAGGAGAGATCGGACCAATGCTCAGCGTCGTAAGAGTTCATAGCTTTTAATGACGTACTAGAACACTGAACAAAACAATAAATAACAAACGAACAGTCCCGTAAGGTGAAAGACAAAAACACTAAACAGGAAATAAGCACCCACAACTCAAAAGTGAAACCAGGCTACCTAAGTATGGTTCTCAATCAGGGACAACGTTTGACAGCTGCCTCTGATTGAGAACCATACCAGGCCAAACACAGAAATCCCAAATCATAGAAAAAAGAACATAGACAACCCACCCAACTCACACCCTGACCATACTTAAAACAAAGACATAACAAAACGAACGACCATCCAGCTTGGGTAGCAACCCTAGATTTGTGTCGGGACTATATTTTGTGGAAGGACGAAATAGTTTGAATAAATTAATCAAAAAAACGTTTTTAATGAAAATATGTAAATCATTGGTAACCTGTTGTATAAAAGTGATAATGCCCTCGAAGCCGGTGCTTGGAGAATATATTGGATATATTGGCACAACACCGTTATCACTTAAATGGATGCGGATGAAGACCAACGGGTCGAAACATTGTGTCAATTAAATAACCTGGGAGCATACGTTTTACTGTTTTACTAATATGTGTCAATTAAATAACCTGGGAGCATACGTTTTACTGTTTTACTAATGTGTCAATTAAATAACCTGGGAGCATACGTTTTACTGTTTTACTAATAAGTGTCAATTAGCAGAGGCTTTTATCCTAAGAGTCTTATAGTGCCTGCATACATTTTCGTATAGGTGGCCCAGAGGGAATCTAACCCACAATCCTGACGTTGCAATTACCATGCATCTGAGCCATACACAGCCCCTTCACTGTTTGTCAACATTCATCCAACTTTATCAGTGGATCAGGGTTTATAATTGTGCTGTGCACACACACATACACACACTGTGTGGATGGGATAATAACACCTTGTCTCTGCTTCGCACACAAGCAATTAATTCTTTGACCTATTTTTCGGAGCACATTCTCAATGGCAGCGGCACGTCAGTAATGAGGTCATTTAAGCTTGAGGTAACTCATCTGAGGGGCCAATAGGGTCTCTGGCTCCGCTGAAGATTTCCCTGAGTAACGTATGGCTCTATTTACATGGCCCCAAAGTGTAAAGAGAGATCATGTTGAAAATCAAAAGTTGTTGAAGAAAGGAGTATCTCTTTTTATCCTTCTGCTTCTAGCTATAGATGGGCATACTGGATACACATCTAGTCTTATACATCACATTCTAATCTTTTAATGTTGTTTCTAACTACGCCAACCTTTGTCGCTGGATACACCTGTTTCTTTCTCTGTTTAAAGGATAACGGAATTACGACAGGATAGGAGTAGCAGTAGGGAGACAGAGTAGAGGGAGCACGAAGTGCGTAGGGCTCACAGGGGATCGAACCAGGATCCCCACTACAATATTGTGAGAGACCGTCTACAATCAATCATCTTCTACCAATAGGTTTTCTCAACCTTCATTTGGTAACAAAAATGTGGTATAATATTTGCTGTATCTTGGGCCTACATTAGAACATCAGACAGCCCATTAAGGGCGGGTTGGGAGATTATGTAGTATAGAGGACATTGTCAGAACAAGTTGTTGTCTTCTATGTCAGGGGACAGTCATACAGCACTCACTCCCTCTAAGCTGGACTCTCTAGGTGTCTCCGTTAGCTGACTGTTAGCTTTTAGCCTGAAATAAGATAGGTTCTCTGGGTGTGACCGTTAGCTGACTGTTAGCTTTTAGCCTGAAATAAGCTGGGCTCTTTGGGTGTGACCGTTAGCTAACTGTTAGCTTTTAGCCTGAAATAAGATAGGCTCTCTGGGTGTGACCGCTAGTTGAAAAAAATTCACCAAAACAGCCTGTCCTGTGGTGCATCACTGAGGCCAAGCTTCCTGCCATCCATGACCTCTATACCAGGCGGTGTCAGAAGAAGGCCCTAAAAATTGCCACAGACTTCAGCCACCCTAGTCATAGACTGTTCTCTCTGCTATCGCACGGCAAGCAGTGCTTAAGTCTAGGTCCAAAAGGCTCTAGCTTCTACCCCCCCAGTTCATCAAATGGCTGCCCGGACTATTTGCATTTATTTTACGCTGCTGCTACTTGCTGTTATTATCTATGCATAGTAACTTTAACACTTCTTACTGTACATGTACACTACCGTTCAAAAGTTTGGGGTCATTTAGAAATGTCCTTGTTTTTGAAAGAAAAACACATTTTTGGTCCATTAAAATAACATCAAATTCATCAGAAATACAGTGTAGACATTGTTAATGTTGTAAATGACTATTGTAGCTGGAAACGGCAGATAAAAAAAAAAGGAATATCTACATAGGTGTACAGAGGCCCATTATCAGCAACCATCACTCCTGTGTTCCAAAACTGGCCTTCTATAGACTAGTTGTGTATCTGGAGCATCAGCATTTGTGGGTTCGATTACAGGCTCAAAATGGCCAGAAGCAACAACAAAAAACGTATTCTAAAACTCGTCGGTCTATTTTTGTTCTGAGAAATGAAGGCTATTCCATGAGAGAAATTGCCAAGAAACCTGAAGATTTGCCAAGAAACCTTTGCGCATGGAATAACCTTCATTTCTCAGAACAAGAATAGACTCAGGAGTTTCAGAAGAATGTCCTTTGTTTCTGGCCATTTTGAGCCTGTAATCCTACCCACAAATGCTGATGCTCGAGATACTCAACTTGTCTAAAGAATGAGAGTTTTATTGCTTCTTTAAGCAGAACAACAATTTTCAGCTGTGCTAACATAATTTCAAAAGGGTTTCTAATGATCAATTAGCCTTATAAAATGATAAACTTGGATTAGCTAACACAACGTGCCATTGGAACACAGGAGTGATGGTTGCTGATAATGGGCCTATGCACACCTATGTAGATATTCCATAAAAAGCCGTTTCCAGCTACAATAGTCATTTACAACATTAACAATGTCTACACTGTATTTCTGATCAATTCAATATTATTTTAATGGACAAAACATTAGCTTTTCTTTCAAAAACAAGGACATTTCAAAGTCACCCCAAACTTTTGAACGGTAGTGTACAAATTACCTAAATGACCTCAATTAACCTGTACCTCTGCACATTTACTCAATACCGGTACCGATGTATATATAGCCTCGTTATTGTTATTTTATTGCTTTACTTTTTCAACTTTATTTGGTGAATATTTTTTTAACCCTTATTTTTCTTAAAAATGCATTGTTGGTTAATTACAGGCTTGTCAGTAATCATGGGGCGGCAGGGTAACCTAGTGGTTAGAGCGTTGAACTAGTAACCGCAAGGTTGCAAGTTCAAATCCCCAAGCTGACAAGGTACAAATCTGTCGTTCTGCCCCTGAACAAGGCAGTTACCCCACTGTTCCTAGGCCGTCATTGAAAATAAGAATTTGTTCTTAACTGACTTATTTTTTTTAAATCACGGTTTGGCCTGTTTTATTCGGTGTGTGTGACAAATACGATTTGATTTATTTATTGGCATACTGGAGGGGAGGGACAGAAGGACTCACACACACACACACACACACACACACAGAGAGAGAGAGAGAGATCCACTAAGTCGTTTCCTAAAGGAGTCAAGCTATGTCACAGACCAGGGAGAGGGGCATCACACACTCACACACACACACACACACACACACTAGTACATGAAATACAGATGTCTTTCAATCACTCCAGTCTCTCACTTTCAGAACTAGCTCTTGCACGTTGAGTGTTCATCTGTCATTGATTCATCTTCATGTGTGTTTTGTCCTATGAGTGTGTCTGTTAAATACGCTCGTTTCTCTCTCCATGTGAGAGAGGAGACACTGTCCTGGCATCGTGCCTGGTGCACTTTCAGCTTTTGTCCGTTAACTGGCCGAGGACAATACTCCCTCTCTGTCCCCTAGCTGGATGAGTGACCCTGACACAGTCACTGAGCTCATATTTGCCCCTGCTCATATTGTCTGGCGGCCAAGCACCCCCCACAATGGCTGTGTAGACCACTCTGTGTGACCAGACGATCTGAAATGCTAGGAGTCAGAGAAACCATGTGAGGTAGCCATCCACCCCTCTAAAATCAGCCCACAATTCTTTGCAAACCCAGTCAGTGTTACCAACTTATACTGATCCCAGTCCTTAAAACCAACCGAGCGCGGCCTCAGTGTAAAACAGCATCCTCTGTGGAGAGAAGCATCCTCAGTGGAGAGCAGCATCCTCAGTGTAAAACAGCATCCTCTGTAGAGAGAAGCATCCTCAGTGGAGAGCAGCATCCACAGTGTAAAACAGCATCCTCTGTGGAGAGCAGCATCCACAGTGTAAAACAGCATCCTCTGTGGAGAGCAGCATCCTCAGCAGCCATGTCTTTGTTTGTTATTGCTGTCTCTATCGGTGCTGTCCACAGTTGCAGTAATAAAAGGGACCGTTATTACCCATCATTGGCATTTACCGACCAGTGTCGGGTAATAACGGCCTCTTTCTCTCTTCCTCCCTCCCTCTCTCTCATTCTCTCTTCCTCCCTCCCTCTCTCTCTTTCTCTCTTCCTCCCTCCCTCTCTCTCTCAATTAAATTCAATTCACAGGGCTTTATTGACATGGGAAACATATTTTTACATTGCCAAAGCAAGTGAAATTGATAATAAACAAAAGTGAAATAAACAATATAAAATTAACAGCAAACATTATACTCACAACAGTTCCATTTCAAAATGTCATATTATATCTATATGCAGTGTTGTAACAATGTGCAAATAGTTGAAGTACAAAAGGGAAAATAAATAAAAATAAATATGGGTTATATTTACAATGGGGTTTGTTCTTCACTGTTTGCCCTTTTATTGTGGCAACAGGTCACAAATCTTGCTACTGTGATGGCACACTGTGGTATTTTCACCCAATAAATAATTATTTATGGGTTTGTGTAATCTAAAAGAAATAAACTCAGCAAAAAAATTATTTCCTCTCACTGTCAACTCCGTTTATTTTCATCAAACTTAACGTGTAAATATTTGTATGAACATAGCAAGATTCAACAACTGAGACATAAACTGAACACGTTCCACAGAAATGTGACTAACAGAAATTTAATAATGTGTCCCTGAACAAAGTCGGGTCAAAATCAAAAGTAACAGTCAGTATCTGGTGTGGCCACCAGCTGCATTAAGTACCGCAGTGCATCTCCTCCTCATGGACTGTACCAGATTTGCCAGTTCTTGCTGTGCGATGTTACCCCACTCTTCCACCAAGGCACCTGCAAGTTCCTGGACATTTCTGGGGGGAATGGCCCTAGCCCTCACCCTCCAATCCAACAGGTCCCACGCAGACATGCTCAATGGGATTGAGATCCGGGTTCTTCGCTGGCCATGGCAGAACACTGATATTCCTGTCTTGCAGGAAATCACGCACATAACGAGCAGTATGGCTGGTAGCATTGTCATGCTGGAGGGTCATGTCAGGATGAGCCTGCAGGAAGGGTACCACATGAGGGAGGAGGATGTCTTCCCTGTAACGCACAGCGTTGAGATTGCCTGCAATGACAAGCTCAGTCCGATGATGCTGTGACACACCGCCCCAGACCATGACGGACCCTCCACCTCCAAATTGAACCTGCTCCAGAGTACAGGCCTCGGTGTAACGCTCATTCTTTCGACGATAAACGCGAATCCGACCATCACCCCTGGTGAGATAAAACCATGACACGTCAGTGAAGAGCACTTTTTGCCAGTCCTGTCTAGTCCAGCGACGGTGGGATTGTGCCCATAGGACCTGCCTTACAACAGGCCTACAAGCCCTCAGTCCAGCCTCTCTCAGCCTATTGCCGACAGTCTGACCACTGATGGAGGGATTGTACGTTCCTGGTGTAACTCAGTTGTTGTTACCCTCCTGTACTTGTCCCGCAGGTGTGATGTTCGGATCTCATAGTACGGACATTGCAATTTATTGCCCTGGCCACATCTGCAGTCCTCATGCCTCCTTGCAGCATGCCTAAGGCATGTTCACGGAGAGGAGCAGGGACCCTGGTCATCTTTCTTTTGGTGTTTTCAGTAGAAAGGCCCCTTTAGTGTCCTAAGTTTTCATAACTGTGACCTTAATTGCCTGCTGTCTGTAAGCTGTTAGTATCTTAACAACCGTTCCACTGGTGCACGTACATTAATTGTTTATGGTTCATTGAACAAGCATGGGAAACAGTGTTTAAACCCTTTACAATGAAGATCTGTGAAGTTATTTTGACATTTTTACAAGTTATCTTTGAAAGACAGGGTCCTGAAAAAGGGATGTTTTTTTTTTACTGAGTTTGTATCTCTGATATGGTCATACATTTGGCAGGAGGTTAGGAAGTGCAGCTCAGTTTCCACCTCATTTTGTGGGCAGTGTGTACATAGCCTGTCTTCTCTTGAGATCCAGGTCTGCCTACGGTGGCCTCTCTCAATAGCAAGGCTATCCTCACAGAATCTGTGCATAGCTTTCCTTCATTTTGGGTCATTCACAGTGGTCTGTTTAGGGCCAAATAGCTTCATCTCTCTGTAAGTGATGGCTTTGTTATGGAATGTTTGCAGTCCTGTTAAGTACTTAATTTAAAAAATGTAAGTCGTTTTTTGGGGTATCTGTACTCTACTAATTTATATTTTTGATTACTTTTACTCCACAACTTCTCTCTCTCTGTCTGTCTGTCACGACTTCCATCGAAGTTGGTCCCTCTCCTTGTTCGGGCAGCGTTCGACGTCACAGGTTTTCTAGCCGCCACTGATCCACTTTTCATTTTCCATTTGTTTAGTCTTCATTGTACACACCTGGTTTCCATTCCCATAATTATAGGTTCCTTATTTAACCCTCTGGCTCCCCCATGGTTTTGTGCGTGTTTGTTCATTTGTAAGTTGGTCTGTATTTGTGAACTTGATTATTTTCCTTCTTGGAATGTTGTTGTTTTGAGTAAAGTTACGTGAATTATTTATCTCTGTGTCCTGCGCCTGACTCCGCCTTACCTGCTACACCTAGACACCTTACACTGTCTGTCTGCTACATTCCTCTCTCGCGCTCTCTGTCTCTCTGTGCTTACTGACTGTAACAGGGGAGCAAAGCAGAGCATTTCTCATCACTACCCAATAGACACAAGCTTCTTCACACCAACTGAGATGCCCTGTTAGTGTCTATATCTGTTTCCATCAAAGCACACTGGTACACTTTGAAATGTCTGAATAATGGATGTATTACGCAATGTACGAGTTTTGTACATGTGACATTTTAATGTGTGTATCAGTGAGTCACCTGGCAGAAGCAAGCGCTGAGAAGACTGGGGGTGGCAGGTAGCCTAGTGATTAGAGGCATCAACTGGAGGGATGCCAGTTCAAATCTGGCGGGAAGTGAGCTGGCATCCGGAGGGTTGCTGGTATCAATTCCTAGATGACATTTTGCCCTTGAGCAAGAAACTTAACCTCCCACAGCAACAGCTCCCAGTGCGTGGCAGCTCCCGCACCTCTCCAAAACCTGTATGTGTATGTGAGAGGTTGGGTTAAAACCAGAAGTCAAATTTCGGTTGGACCTTGGATACAATTGACCAATAAAGGTATAATCTTATGAGAGGACCTGAGAACGTATTTCATTCATATGATGTGTAACATAGACCGTATTTATGTGAGCTTCTAGCTCCTGGTAGTCGGTATGCAGACTTTTGCTCCAGCCCTGCTATGTGTGAAATCTCAGAGGAACGAACTGCCCCTGCGTCCCAGCTGTTTCCTTGTGCTGTCAGTATGACATGACATGAACGACGGGCATATTTATCAGCCCGTGTTTTTCAAGCTCTAATTTGATAGGCTAATGATATGAGTAAGAACTCACTGGTTGAGCCTTACATAACGGTAGCAAAGCACCAGGATAAAAGACTATTAATACTGAAGGACAGAATATCGCCAATGATAGGCTACTTTGGAGTGAAATCCGTGAGAAAGTTAGTTGCACAAATATCGTGCCCCCAAAACATGCTAACCTTTCACCCTTACCAATAACAGGAGGTTAGCATTTTTGGGGGATATGATATTTATTGCTCTAGAACTTTCTCACTAATGATTATTCATGATTTTATTCATGATTATACGTAACCATGGTAGCATCCACATTAATGTAGAAGTGTCCAGAAACATATTCTATTGTTATTTACAATAACAATTACTCCAAAATGACATGTTATTTACATTGTGCACAACCTAACCTGAAACACAACCAAAACAAACTACTAATGCAGCCAACAAGTTTGTAGAGTAGTCATTGTGTGCTAGGAATATGGGACCAAATACTCAACTTTTGACTAAATGTAATACACTAGAAGTGAATTTGTCCAAATATTCATGACACCTTCAAATGGGAGGACTAGATAGATAAATTGCTTTCATTTCTAAATGGTTAAACAGATATGTATGAAAATACCCTCAAATAAAAGGTGACATTATGTACTGTCACTTCATGGAAATCATTTGATCACATCCAAAATGCTGCCGTATAGAGCAAAATGAAAGTTTTAGCTTCACTGTCAAAATATATATGTGGGGGAGTGTATGTCAAATGTTTTCATGTGTCCTGCACCACACCCAAATTGCCCTTCGGGGACAAAAAAAGTTATTGTGAATTGAGGCTATATAATCATGTTAAGTTTCTTTACAATCCTATATAGCAGTCTAGTGATGTATAAATGATTCCTAGTGTGCCCTTGACAAAGTATAATTATTCTGCACATTAAGATAACGATCAGGTGTGAACATTAATACTTTATGTCAGAGCTTATGTGAGACTTCAAAGTGTTGGAGAATTAAAGCTCTTGAAACTCCAATAGGCTAGTCAAGGATGAAGATTGGTCTAATTTGTGTTTAATATGTTCCCTACAGAAAACTATTCTATAGCATGTGGGTTTCTACAACATGAAAGGCTTTGAATCAATAATAATTTTGTTGGAATTGTTGTCTTGCTCTTCAGTGATAAAAGGAACCAAGAACAAACTTAAATTGACCAGTTTATTTCCAAACAAAACATGTATTTTTTTTTAGACTAAGCTCTTTTTACCCCGGTATCTTCACTTCAGAACAGTAGGCTCTCCACTTTCCCATCACAACACTTGCCAGACTATTGTGCTGAAGTTTAGAATCACTGTCGAAAGGCAGCATTTTCAGATGGCATAGTTTTACAAATAAGCACTGTTTTCAAACCTCATCCCTGTCTCTTGTTTCAGGTGAAATACAAAAAGGACTTTGAGGATAGCAAAGGCAGAGGCTTCAGCATTGTATCGGACACGCCAGAGCTGCAGAGACTGAGAAAGACACAGGAGCAGATCAGTAATGTATGCTTCGTGAGGTCACGTTTTCTATACCCCTTGGTCACCATGGTTACCCCTCCTTCCTCTTCCTATCCTTGTGTTACCTCATCAAACCCCTGACCTTATCCGGGTGTGGGTGTCCTGTTTGTATTGCTGTGGGGAGTCTGTTACAATGTTACATAATGTGGAGGAATGGAGGAGAGGAAAGTGTGTGTGTGTGAGTGTGTGTGTGGAACGAAAGCCTGCTGGGAAGTGGAGCCTGAAAGCTGGACCAGTGTGTGAATCAGAGGGTGTATTTTGGTCACTGAGCGAAATCACGGGTTTTCACCACATAAGCACTCAATATACACTGAGTGTACAAATCATTAGGATCACTGTCCAAATATTGAGTTGCACTCCCTTTTGCCCTCAGAACAATCTCAATTTGGGCCTCCCTAGTAGTGAACTGGTCTAAGGTACTGCATCACAGTGTTTGAGGCGTCACTACAGAACCAGGTTCGATCCCAGGCGGTGTCACAGCCAGTCGTGACCAGGAGAACCATCAGGCGATGCACAATTGGACCAGCGTCGTCCAGGTTAGGGGAGGGTTTGGCCGGCCAGGATTTCCTTTTGCGCTTTAGAGACTCCTTGTGGTGGGCTGAGCACCAGCAAGCTGACTTCGGTTGCCTACTGGATGGTGTTTCCTCCGACGCATTGGTGCGGCTGGCTTCCGGGTTAAGCGAGCAGTGTGTCAAGAAGCAGTGATGCTTGGCAGGGTCATGTTTCGGAGGACGCATGGCTCTCAACCGTCGGCTCTCCCGATGAGCGATGAGACAAGACTGTAACTACCAATTGGATATCACCACATTAGGGGGTTAAAGTTCAAAAAAGAAATGAATAAATAAAAAAAGAACAGCTTCAATTCGTCGGGGCGTGGACTCTACAAGCTGTTGAAAGCGATGCTGTTGACTCCAATGCTTCCCACAGTTGTGTCAAGTTGACTGGATGTTCTTTGGGTGGGGGACCATTCTTTATACAAATGGGAAACTGTTGAGCTTGAAAAACCCAGCATGGTTACAGTTCTTGACACACTCAAACCGGTGTGCCTGGCACCTACTACCATACCCCGTTCAAAGTCACTTCAATCCATGTCGCAATTGTCTTAAGGCTTAAAAATAATTTTTAACCTGTCTTCTCCCCTTCATTTATACTGATTGAAGTGGATTTAAAAGGTGACATCAATAAGGATCATAGCTTTCACCTGGAGTCACCTGACCAGTCTGTCTTGGAAAGAGCAGGTTTTGCTTAATGTTTTGAACACTCAGTGTTTGCTCCTCTTATCGGCTCCTATTGTCTCCTAATCTCTCTTCTGTATTGCAGACTCCATTGAAATAATACAATAACAGAATGTCTGTTTACCTTTTTCATAATGACACACACACTACAGTACTGGTACGTGCACGAGGGGCCTTCATACGGCCTGTATCAGTTTATGTAGATGACACAAAACATGTAAGCGGTGCGAGTGAACATCCTTGTCCATTCCCTCCAATCAAGAGTGTGCTGAGACCAAATGTGTTGCTAAACGAATTCAACACTTCTATCAGGTGAGAAATCTCAAGTGCTTCAGTTACCTCAGGTGCATCTCAATAGTATAATGTGGCTTCCTCTTCGTCTCCATCAGCTACATAAGATAGAGTGGGTGAATGCACATGGTGGATTCCTACCAGGGAGTTACTTTCTGCTGTTATGTGTTTTCACATCAGTGCAAAGGAGAGGACACTGCTTTAAACTGATGATATGCACCGCTGGTCTTGGGTCGCTAGCGTACCTGTAGACGTCCAGTCATTGCACTAACGCTAGTTAGCATTGGCTCGCGAAACTGCCTCTAACTTCCTTCATACTGCAAGCAGACATAAAAACGTAGAGACAAAATGAATTGCCAGAATGGTGTAGTATCCCTTTAAATACAACACACTCTTAACCTTCCCCATACTGTATGTGCTCTCACTTATCCTGTGCGATTTGATTTAAGTGCACACAGGTCCTTCTGGGGAAAGAGAGTGCTACGGACGCCGTCGTCCCAGAGGCACATTGACCCACTGCTGAACCAGGTAAGCGAGCCCCACTCACTGCCCAGGGCCACCGTATTATTTACATTGACCCCCCCATTAGATTTTTACACTGCTGCTACTCACTGTTTATTATATATGCATAGTCACTTCACCCCTACCTTACATGTACATATTTCCTTGACTAACCTGTACCCCCGCACATTGACTCGGTACCGGTACCCCCTGTATATTTCCACGTTATTGTTATTTTATTGTGTTACTTTCTTAACTCTTCTTGAACTGCACTGTTGGTTAAGGGCTTGTAAATAAGCATTTCACGGTAAGGTGAAATGTGACATTGTGTGTTCGGCGCATGTGACAAATAAAGTTTGATTTGAACTCCTGACTGCATGATGGCGTTATTCCACTGTGTAAACCCACCCGGAGGGTATTACCATAGCTACATCTACCTCCTTCATTAGCTAACACATCAGAGAGCGAGGAGGGCAATCTGAAACCTACGTGTGGTTCTGTTATTAGCCAGCCCTCGCACAAGGCTCACCTGACCGGGAGGTAAGGAACTAAAGGAAACGTGGATAGAGAGGAGGGAGGAAGATAGAAAGGAGGGAGGTTTTTAATCAGGCCCCTTTAGGTCAGTGAAGTGCTGGTTCATAAGGACCATATCATAGACTCTGGTATGACGTCTGTGTTGCCTTCGGCTGCTTAGAAGAGAAATCAGTGAAGAGTGAGTCTCAAGGCCCTGCAGCACTACAGGCGTTGGGCGTCCAGCATTGAAATCAATGAAAGCTGCTGTTTTGCTCTCATTGCGTCGACAGCGCCAAGCTCAAGAATCGCAGAGGTTCAGTTCGATGGCTGACGCTCGCGTTAATTTTATCTTGTGAATTGAAATAATGAGAAATACAGTTGATTTTGGTTGGTTTCTGTGTAGCAGGAGCGTCACATTGAATGAAATGTTAGTCTGCAGAGGTTTTTTTATTGCCAAAGTGGCATTTTATTTTACGTTTCAAGGCAGTTTGGTTTGATTTTAATTAACTTTTTAAAATTTCATATTACCTCTGGAGGCTTTAGAAAATTCTGTCAGTTGTTCACTGATGAGGTATCCTGAAAAGTGGTTTCAAATATGTTAATGCTGCTGAACTTAAAAGCAGGCAATTTCATAATTAATCCAAATACAAGCCTAATAAAGCTCTCATTCAACATCCATTGAATACCTTTGTGTGTCATCTATCACTTGGCAGGTTCTCAGGGCCTGAAGTAGTAAATCTTTGTTTCTGCTAATACTAGTTAGTGGATAATGCGACATTAGCTTCAGGTTTAGTTGCTAATGCTAGTTAGTAGTTAATGCTACATTAGCTTCAGGTTTAGTTGCTAATGCTAGTTTATTTACCTACCCTTCACACAAGAACAACTACATGGTTGACTTGTATATTGTTACGAATCCCTTTTGGCCCGACAGTCTAGGGGGGATGGTAATGAGACCCATAACATAACTCATGCAAATTATAATTGTGACAAATTTTTAAAAAAAGTAAAAGTGAGAACGAAATAACTATGACAACTGAGATCTACCGTCAAACTCAGGGTTTATTAATAAACACACGGTAATGGGGGGGGGAGCAGGAAAAGGGGCTGAGCTGGACCCAAGGAAAGAAACAATAAGTATTCAAAAATACCCCTAAGCTAGACTAGCCTACTTTAACAACAGCTAACTAACCAAAAATACAGTGGGTGGTCCGCCCAGTTCTAACTAGTGTATTTAACAAAGTCTACCTACGGGTAGTGTATGCCCATGGGCGACTTGTCTTGGTTTCCCCTTTTCCCACCAGCAATCAAACACAAACACCATAACCAAAAACAATACTCACAGGTGATGACAAAGTGCTATGGAGGTGCTCAAACAAAAGAGGTTAATACACAACGAGAGCGTGAACCACAGAGACCTACAGACATGGCATTTACAGAGAGATTGAGCTCTAGAGCAAACAACTGACAGGGTTTTTAAACCAAGGGAAAGGAACTGTGATTGGGTAGGAAACAGGAGGTGTGTCTTCTGATTGATGATTGATTGGTGACTGATTGGGGAGTGATGATTTTCACCTGTGAGGGGAGAAGGAGAGAAAAGAACACAGGATACACACACACACACACACACACGATACTGGTATCCGTAACAATATGAATGCTGTGGTGGTACTGAGACAGGATTGAATGGCTTCTGTTTCTTCACCATGGCTAATATGAAGCTAAGAATACAGTGGTGGCCACACAAAATACACATCCACTCCCCAGAATCGGTCCAGAATCCTCTGGTGTGATTTCAACCACGTCTTGGTTGTTACAGTCTGTGTTTAGAAGCACCACGCCTACCAGTCTTACCCTGTTATCAAATCCCAAACATCATGGGAAAACATGAATGCGGCTATTTATCACCCCCTCCACACCCACACATGCAACAACAACTTCATCATACATACACATACATACAGTAGCTGTTATGAGTTATCCCTAATTTGAACATACCTGGACAGCAAGTTAGCAACTAAATCCTTCTCATGTTGCATTGAGTTTATGGGACTCCTTTTCCTTCAATGTAACCAAGATACAAAAACAGCTTTGGGATTGGTTGTTTATTGTGCTGCTGTCCATAGGATGGGTGCTAGTCTTACTAGTTGTCCCATCCCTGTTTCCCCCCTCAGTGATCTCTATGGCTACTCTAAATGCATTCCTTTCCCATAACTCTCCTCTTACCCCCAGCAACTAGTTTGCAGTGTGGCATTTAGGACAGGTCTCCCTTCTAAAATATAATTTCAATCTCAATAGGATCACCTGTGTGAATACAGGATTAATAAATTATGAATAAAAATAAATTTGAGCTGTTGTCCAAGTACTATCAAGAAACAAACACAAGGTTAACTTTGGTTGCTGTAAATCCTTGCTTCTCATACGCAGAGCCATATTAACCCAGAGGCTTACAGAGGCTGAGAAAACTTGAAAACATAAAGGGCCTTTAATGACAGTAGATAGCCTACTGCCGCTCTGCTGATCATCAGTCAGGGAGAGGTGAGGAGGCAGGGGGCCCAAGTGGGTTCCACGAACCTGCTGCCTTGGTTGGGTGCATGATTTATTAGAGAAAAAAAGAGAGAAAAAACATCATAGCTGTTAACCAATTAGGGCACAGATGTAAGTGTACCAGGGGTGATACGGAGTCCCAGCAAAATAAATAGTGGGGGTACCCCGTAGTCCTACCTGTGAAACATGCGTCTATCACAATCATTGAACATTAAAAAACATAATGGTCTTGTTCATGCCACATTAAAAGGTAATACATTTTTACATTTAATTGACATGTTTTTACGATAAGACTAGGCTCTAAAAAAATCCAAGCCCCGGGCCTATGATTTCTTAATCCTGCTCTTCTCATACGCCATCCCCAATGTACTGCTAACAGACCAAGGCAGTGCATTTACCATCAGTACTTAGTAAGTAGTACTGACGTGATCGAAAGCACAGACTTTTATGGTTCTGATGTTAAATGGGACTAAATGCAATGTGCAGCACTGACCACATGATCATCCCTAAGGGATTTTGTTTTGTTTTTCTCCAAATGATGTTGACAGAGCTTCAAATGAGACATAATGATGGGTCAAAACTTTTACATTTGATCTCTCGATTTTGGCTGTTTGTTGCCCCTATAAAATGGTTGAGTAAACGTTGCGGCCAGATGGTTGACCTATTTAGCCAACATCTGATGCCCTCCTAAAAAGCTAATACAAATCCTTTTGGCTCATGCCACCCTGTTCATGCTCCTGTATTGACAGGCACAATTCCTAAGGCCCAAACCTCCGTCCACAATGTACAATCCAGACCTGCTGGTTCAAATAGTATTTGTTTTCTTCCAAATACTTTGAGCCTGTCTGGAGTGCCAGGTGGATGGGGTTTGTAGTGCACATTTGGGACTATTCCACTGGTTCCATTGTGCCGGGCAAGCTCAATCAGGTGCAGCTAAAGTATTGGTAAGAAAACAAATACTGATTGAACCCAATTCTCGTGCAATCTCATTGTCTTCATAAATCACCCTGTAAAGAGCAGTGCATACTGTGAGCCACATTACCGAAACATCATTACCTCCAACATATAATCTGCCGAAGCGACCTGTAGTGCAATGTAGGAGAGAAGTCTAATAAATGATTGTCACTGTGGGGCTCATCTATCTCTGGAATGTTGTGTGTCGCAGGAGAACCCAAACAGCACAGGAGAACCGAAACACAGATCTATAAGGTTCCTCCTCTGCTAAGATGTTCTTTGCTCCATAGGACTACAGCCAATTAACTACAGTGATTGATGGTTGTATTGCCACTCAATTGGCTTCTCTGGGCCGTATGAATAACGGTCAATGACAGAGGGAGGTTTAGCCCAACTCAACTGTAAATGAATATTGATGAACTTGCAATATCATCCCAATTTACCTTTGTTGGAAGTTGTGGCAGAATTGTAAAAGTCTGTGATTGGCCAGCAATGTCACTTGGCTGTCAGTGATGACGGTTTTCCACAGTAACGGCTTTGTCTGTGTTGAGTTGCCCAAAGCTTTTCCTGCTGTTTAGTAGAATCTAGTGCTGATTGCAGAGTAGCAGTTGTGGTTAGGAGGGTGGACATGAGGTACTGATGGTGATGACGGATTTCAGTCAGAAAAACTTAACCCTTAACAGTATCCTATAAAATTGACAGTGAAAGCATGTGGTTGTATTAGATATGTTAGATGTGTTATTTTTCTTAAAACTGCATTGTTGGTTAAGGGCTCGTAAGTATGCATTTCACTGTAATGACACCTGTTGTATTCGGCGCATGTGACAAATACAATTTGATTTGAATTGACCCCACTAATAGCCATTGCATGCTCGACAAACAGTGTTGCATTGTTTTGAGCCTTTTTGTGTCTTCTAAATCAGCTACCATAGCTCTGCTCAGTGCCTTCGAGATAAGAGCCGAGGCACATGGCCGCACGCAGCAAGAATAGAGCCTCCTCTGACTGCCCATTGACTTTCATTTTGCCAATAGGGAGTGCAGACATTGTGCTAGAGCTATTGACTGGCTAAATGTTATGCCCACAGCATCTAGTTTTGAAACAATTGCATTTTTTTCAGATTAGAATGTCCATGTGTTGTATTCGTTTGCCATCTCTTTCACTTTTCGGTGTAATTTAAATGGATGAAAGCAAGGGCACTGAGAACAATGCAGAACAACTTGATTTGTTTGTCTTTTTGAGAATTGTCATTGCTGACGACTTTACACCTACAAGTGGATTTCCTCATATTACATCTTGGCAGGATACATAATAACGACAAGTGTTGCTTGTTGCAACATGAGTCACTGGGCCGAATTGTATTTCCTCAATAGACTCACTGTGATGTCAGGACTCCAAATAAGTCTGTCATCCAGTTAAATCTAGCTTTCTTTGTGCCATACGAACCCAATGCAACCCTATAGTAGTCAAGTCTAAATGAGGGATATTGAATGTTAAAATCCATTATTTGTGTCCTGTTGCATCCAAACAGCTTATTTGGACACTTGAGTGTGAGGATGGGAGTCTGGTCATGTTCTTTTCATGCCAACTCCTCCAAATCTGCTTTATTGACTTCAACAGTTCACTCCCCTCCCGTGGTCTCTTCATGCTGTCATTGTTACCCAGCTAAGGCTGCTGAAGGTTAATGAGGGTGTTGCCTTTTTGGACTTGCACTTGTTATCTCAAATTGTAAAAAAAAAGAAAAATTGAGACCAAAAACTAGTGTGACGATTGACATTTTAGAGGGGTTGTCTGGATTGAGATATTCCTTCCAGAGTTCGACACCTTATCTGAACTTCCTACCTTTAAGACTGGCCCTCTGATACACATGTACAGTATCACCAACAATAATGCCCCAAGTGGGGTCTAAATCGGAAAAGCAGAGATGATAAAGGAGTACCTAACATCGAGTCGAGAGGGAGAGTTGAGCAGGTGTGATAAGGAGTACCCAACATCGAGTCGAGAGGGAGAATTGAGCAGGGGTGATAAGGAGTACCCAACATCGAGTCGAGAGGGAGAATTGAGCAGGGGTGATAAGGAGTACCCAACATCGAGTCGAGAGGGAGAATTGAGCAGGGGTGATAAGGAGTAATCAAATCAAATCACATTTTATTTGTCACATACACATGGTTAGCAGATGTTAATCGAGAGGGAGAATTGAGCAGGGGGGGTGATGAAAGTGATGGTACCCAACATCAGTAGATGGTCGAGAGGAGAGAATTAAACAAAGCAGGGGTGATACATGAGATACCCAACATCGTATGCATATGAGATGAATAAGAGGGATAATTGAGCAGGGGTGATACATTTCCCATCAGTACCCAACATCGAGAGGGAGTGAGAGGGGTGGGAGAGGGAGAGTTGAGCAGGGGTGATAAGGAGTACCCAACATCGAGTCGAGAGAGGGAGAGTTGAGCAGGGGTGATAAGGAGTACCCAACATTGAATCGAGAGGGAGAGTTGAGCAGGGGTGATAAGGAGTACCCAACATTGAATCGAGAGGGAGAGTTGAGCAGGGGTGATAAGGAGTACCCAACATCGAGTCGAGAGGGAGAATTGAGCAGGGGTGATAAGGAGTACCCAACATCGAGTCGAGAGGGAGAGTTGAGCCAGAAAATAAAAGCGTTCTGACTCTTTTTTTAAATTTTATTATTTTTTAAAACATTTATTTCACCTTTATTTAACCAGGTAGGCTAGTTGAGAACAAGTTCTCATTTACAACTGCGACCTGGCCAAGATAAAGCAAAGCAGTGCGACAAAAACAACAACACAGAGTTACACATGGGATTAACAAACATACAGTCAATAGAAATAGAAAAAGATATATGTACAGTGTGTGTAAATGTAGTAAGATTAGGCAAGAAGTAAATGTATGTAAATGTAAATGTAGTAAGAAGGCAATAAATAGGCCATAGTGGCGAAATAATCACAATTTAGCATTAATACTGGAGTGATGGATGTGCAGATGATGATGTGCAAGTAGAGATACTGGGGTGCAAAAGAGCAAAACAAATATTATAATAATAACAATATGGGGATGAGGTAGTTGGGTGGGCTATTTACAGATGGGCTGTGTACAGGTGCAGTGATCGGTAAGCTGCTCTGACAGCTGATGCTTAAAGTTAGTGAGGGAGATATAAGTCTCCAGCTTTTTTGCAATTCGTTCCAGTTATTGGCAGCAGAGAACTGTAAGGAAAGGCAGCCAAAGTAGGTGTTGGCTTTGGGGATGACCAGTGAAATATACCTGCTGGGGCGCGTGATACGGGTGGGTGTTGCTATGGTGACCAGTGAGCTGAGATAAGGCAGGGCTTTACCTAGCAAAGACTTATAGATGATCTGGAGCCAGTGGGTTTGGCGACGAATATGTAGCGAGGGCCTAGCCAATGAGAGCATACAGGTCGCAATGGTGGGTGGTATATGGGGCTTTGGTGACAAAATGGATGGCACTGTGATAGCTACATCCAATTTGCTGAGTAGAGTGTTGGAGTCTATTTTGTAAATGACATCGCCGAAGTCAAGGATCGGTAGGATAGTCAGTTTTACGAGGGTATGTTTGGCAGCATGAGTGAAGGAGGCTTTGAAGGAGGCTCTTAGGCTGGTCATGTCCATCACCTGCCTCAAAACCACCGCTTTTGTGTGTTTTACTTTTGTTTTCAGTCACCTGGATGCAAGTTACATCAGAGGAAACGGTCACCTTGATGGAAGGAATATCAGAGGAAACGATCACCTTGATGGAAGGAACGTTGGAGGAAACATTGTCGGGAGATGCAGCGCTGAGTGAATGTGGCGCAGGTGGTGAAGCTGATGTGAGAACACCGGTTGGCATTGCCCCGGCCTGTGTGTCTTTCTGATGAAGCTGCGGGGGGAATTATACCTACTGTATCTAAGTGCTTTGTTTTCCTGTCAGACCTCGGTTGCTAAGCACGTCTTGCGCAGACCCAGTGTGTACGTCTCCAGGAGGTGCCGTGTTCTGACAAGCGACATAAGTAGGATTCCTCCTCTGTGTTCTCTGATGTATCCTGTTGTTGTTGTGGGAGGCTGTGGCAGGATTCACTGCAGTGTCCTGTAATGAGATGTAGCCACCTGTAAAGGGTTTGGAGGAAAGCCCTTGAGGGATTTAGTCATGCCTATACCTCAGCACCACAGATGAAGATGCGTGTTGCCTAATCTGGGGATAATTCATCTGGACTGAAATGAGTGTGAGCCCTATTTTGTGTTCAACACAACTAGGAGAGAGAGTTTATATTGGAAGGTAAACTCAAAGAGAGGTGTGTCTGGAGGCTGAAGGGGTCCTAAAATGTACACTGTAGGCAATACAGCCCACACAGACGTAATTTCAACATCTAGTTTAGATTAGCATTTGGTTCAGTTGTCAACTAATGTGAACCAAAAAATATGGAGACGGCTACTTCGGTGCGCTCATACAGGAGTAGTAAAGGCCCAGTGCACTACTTTTGTGAAGAATAAAACATTTTAAAAAATGTAACATTCTGATTTATCAGGGGGTGCTGCAGCATCCTCAGCACCCCTACGTGGAAATGACGTTGATTCAACCAGTGTTTGCCCAGTGGTAGAGGACTGTCTCTTCTATAGCTAGAGAGCAACTGGGAACCAAACGAGCATAGAAATGTGTAGATTAGATCATAATTCCGTCCCTCTACTCCAACTCAGAAGGTTTAGAGTAACTATCGTGATACGATGCTTTAAATTATTGATGTTCTTAATGGCTGTCAAAGTGAAGGAGTGTGTGCTTCCCTCCCATTAAATAAGAAGAACGAGATCTAGAGAAGTATAATGTAGGCAGCTATTTTGGATTTCAGTTGCTTATCATTCAGAAGTCCCCATCCCCCTCACTTCCCCTCTTAACTTATTGAGAAAAAAGTGTGTGTGTGGGGGGGGGGGCAGGAAAGGTTTTCAAATGGCCGTTTGAATATTTCCTCATTGTCTCTCAACATAATAGACCAATTAGTTTGCAACATGAATCTGCTTAATTACAAAGTGTCCATCTGTGATGCAGAACAATTCCGACATGTCTCAACGTGCTCCCTAATTAAGACACCCACAACTAAGTGGAGATAAAACTTTTAGCAACTGCTGGCCATAAAATGTAACACCAGAGTGGAGAGGCACTCTGGCTTTTTGAATACTTTTGGCAGGATGAAAGACATTGTTGCAGGACATAAAGGATTAACACTATATTACTTCAGTGTAGCTTTCTTCTGTTGCATGTTCAAGAGGGGTCTCTTTTCCTCTCTTCAGCTTCTGAGTTCCCTAGTTGAATAAATGGAAAGGCCATCTCTATTCCCCCTGTTCTGGAGACTTTTACTGTGCCAACTAATGATGCTGACAAAATGCCAAGGGTCAAATACTGTATATGCCCCCATTGTAATGCAATGCCAGTGGTTGGCGTCAGTGTCCATATGGAAAAGCACTGATAAGCAGTATCAGCCCAAGGAACAATTGGCTAGCTGAGCTTTTGTCCCCTTTATGCTATAGCTACAATATACACTGTAACACAACCGGTACAGTCTGACAATGTGCCAAGCAGACCCATACGCTTAAATGACTGTATTCTTTAATAATTAGCTCTTAGTGCGCAGTCACCTATAGAAATTGCCTTATTAGTCATTTGTCATTACCTAATTAGATTGCGATAAGCTTATCTGGAACCATTATGAAGCCAGACATATCAGCTGACACACTCCAGGTGTTTAACTGTTTGCAGACTGTAGCTACACTATGTGCTGTGTTCTTCTGTCAGGCCTCGGCTGCTTAAGCCCGCCTTGCACAAAACCTGTCTTTGCCAGTAGGTGCAGTGTTCTGGTAAGTGACATAAGTAAGATTTATCCTCTTGTGTTCTCTGATACATACATCCTGTTGTTATTGTGGGAGGTTGTGGCAGGTTTCACTGCAGTGTCCAGTAATGGATCGTAGCCACCTGTAAAGGGTTAGGAGAAAAGCAGCCTTTCTTCAGGCCTGTGTAGATATCTCTTATGTTGAAAACAATATGTTTGTATTGACCAGTATTTTACTGTTTGTCATGGCACCATGTTATTAAAATAATAAAGTTGTCCATCGAATTAGGTGGGTGGTGGTGAGCCTAAGAAAGACAAAATAACAACTCTCTCCTGCTATCCTGTAGGTGAAGTACAGGGAGGTTTATGAGAAATCCAAAGGTCCAGAACAGCATTCCAAGAGTTGCAGCATTCCAAGAACATCCGCGCTTTCATCTCTGAGGTGAGTTGGCATAATTCTCTCTGTCTCTCTGTCTCTCTCTCTCTCTCTCTCTCTCTCTCTCTCTCTCTCTCTCTCTCTTCTCTTTTCTCTCTTCCTGGCACATTGTCACCTTGGCAAGCAACAGACACAATACATTCCTCAGCATAACAAAGGTACAGTCGTCCTTCTGAACTGAGCTGCAGTACAGGAATGAAACTTCTCAGGCATGTCACCATGAGGCCGATGGTGATTTTGAAACAGCTACAGAGTTCAATGGCTGTGATGGGAGAAAAACTGAGGATGGATCAACAACATTGTAGTTACTCCACAATACTAACCTAAATGACAGTGGAATAAAAATATTCCAAAACATGCATCCTGTATGCAACAAGGCACTAAAGTTATACTACAAGGAAACACGGCAAAGGAATAAACCTTTTGGCCTAAATGCAAAGCCTTATGGTTGGGTCAAATCCAACAACACATCACTGAGTAACTGCCTCCTTATTTTCATGCATGGTGGTGACTGCATCATGGAATGGGTATGCTTGTCATCGGCAAAGACTGTGGAGTTTCCAGGATAAAAAGAAACGCGATGGAGCTAAGTACAGGAAAAATCCTAGAGGAAAACCTGCTTCAGTCTGCTTTACACCAGACACTGAGTGGGGAATTCACCTTTCAGCAGGACAAAAACCTACAACACAAGGCCAAATTTACACTGGAGTTGCTTACCAAGAAGCCAGTGAATGTTCCTAAGTGGCCAAGTCACAGTTTTGACTTAAATCTGCTTGAATATCCATGGTAACACTTGAAAATCGCTGTCTAGCCATGATCCCCAACACCTTGACAGAGCTTGAAGCATTCTGAAAAGAATAATGGCAAATATTGCATAATCCAGGTGTGCGAAGCTCTTAGAGACTTACCCAAGTAATTTCTAACATGTATTGATTCAGGGGGGTGAATAAATCAAATCAAATCTAATTTATTTATATAGCCCTTCGTACATCAGCTGATATCTCAAAGTGCTGTACAGAAACCCAGCCTAAAACCCCAAACAGCAAGCAATGCAGGTGTAGAAGCACGGTGGCTAGGCTAGGAAAAACTCCCTAGAAAGGCCAAAACCTAGGAAGAAACCTAGAGAGGAACCAGGCTATGTGGGGGGTGGCTGTGCCGGGTGGAGATTATAACAGAACATCCAAGATGTTCAAATGTTCATAAATGACCAGCATGGTGAATAATAATAAGGCAGAACAGTTGAAACTGGAGTGGAGATTATAATGTCAGAACATGGCCAGAGATGTTAACAGAACAAATGTTCAAATGTTCATAAATGACCAGCATGGTCGAATAATAATAAGGCAGAACAGTTGAAACTGAGTAGCAGCACGGCCAGGTGGACTGGGGACAGCAAGGAGTCATCATGTCAGGTAGTCCTGGGGCATGGTCCTAGGGCTCAGGTCCTCCGAGAGAGAGAAAGAAAGAGAGAAGGAGAGAATTAGAGAACGCACACTTAGATTCACACAGGACACCGAATAGGACAGGAGAAGTACTCCAGATATAACAAACTGACCCTAGCCCCCCGACACAAACTACTGCAGCATAAATACTGGAGGCTGAGACAGGAGGGGTCAGGAGACACTGTGGCCCCATCCGAGGACACCCCCGGACAGGGCCAAACAGGAAGGATATAACCCCACCCACATTGCCAAAGCACAGTCCCCACACCACTAGAGGGAATACTTATCTAATCAAGGTATATCAAGGTATAATTAATTTGTAAGAAATGTTAGAATGTTTTTGACATTTTGACATTTACAGATTATTTTGTGTAGATCGTTGACAAAAAATGACAGAATCCTAAATTTGTAACAAAATACTTATGATACCCACTGTAATTCAGAGGAAACGCTTTGTTACTGACAAATACATTCATTACATCAGTATTAAACGTCAGTGTACCTGTCCATCTAATGGAATAAAGTCTGAGCTTTCTAAAATGAAGCAAATCTCTGCCTTTGTTATCTGACTGATCCAAAGCTTTTTTTTTACCATGAATTAGTTCACTGTCAGAAGTTTATTTGGGTATGACTTATTTTTGGATTTCTCTTTCTGTTGTTGTGCAGCACTCCTCCTATTCTCCTTTGTTTGCTGAACCACAGAGGATGACCTCAACTCAAATCCATTTCTTTGCTTTATCAAGTACAAAGGTGAGAAAGTCTCCTCTGGTTCGGCTTACTCTCAACTCCCTGAGACGATGGAGACAGAGACAGAGAGAGCTCAAGCGCTCACAAAGACGCAGAGCAAGGTGAGCACAAATTTTCCTCGGGGACATGAATATTAATGCTAATGGGAACATTGCAAGTTTTATATGACTAGTTATAAAATCTTTATGAATATATGACAGTATCCCCAAACATGCCAGACACATTTTTGGTTGTATAATTAAGCAATAAGGACCGAGGAGGTGTGGTATATGGCAAATATAGCACAGCTAAGGCCTGTTCTTATGCACGACACGATGTGGAGTGCCTGGACACAGCCCTTAGCCGTGGTATTTTGGCCGTATATCACAAACCCCCGAGCAGCCTTATTGCTATTATAAACGTTTTGTCATACACGTGGTACATGGTCTGATATACCATGGCTTTCATCCAATCAGAATTCAGGGCTTGAACCACCCAATTTATAATATTAAGTATCCAAATCCTTTATGTATTCATTGTCTTTTCTTCTACCTTCCAAGTACAAAGATAGTATATCTATTTATCTAAGATAAATATCTCCCATCTGGTCTAGCTGATACCATGGATACCCAATCTGTCAGAAATGTGTCTGAACTGCAAAGTCAGGTGAAAAGAGCAGCAGGTATGCCATTCTCTTTTGGGGGATAGTTCACCCACAGTTCACATACATGTTCTTACTTTAATGACAATGTTAGCGAGACAAGCAGCTTACAGATTTTTACACTGTTAAGATGTTTACACCTCTGATACGGACTGAAGTCAATCATAGTTTATGTAATTTATCTGTGTTGGTTTGAATCCCTACATTGGTTCCAATAATTGTCTTTCAGACGAAGTACAAGAAGGCAGTGAAGAAGAAGGCAAGGTCTCTCTACTCTGTGATGCGAAAGACTCTGGAGACCCAACATGCCAAGCGGTCTCCCAGCTCCAGAGCCAGGTACAATACAGTAGCCCTACAGCGCTGACCACCACTCATCACACTTAAAGGACATCTCTGTTTCATCAGTAGCACCGCTAATGAAATAAGAGCTTGGGCGTGAACCCCAACTTCTACTTATTTTCTGTAGTCATGCATTGATGTCAACAGCTACTGTACAGCCGTGGCCAAAGGTTTTGAGAATGACACAAATATTAATTTCCACAAAGTTTGCTGCTTCAGTGTCTTTAGATATTTTTGTCAGATATTACTATGGAATACTGAAGTATAATTACGAGCATTTCATAAGCGTCAAAGGCTTTTATTGACAATTACATGAAGTTGATGCAAAGAGTCAATATTTGTAGTGTTGACCCTTCTTTTTCAAGACCTCTGCAATCCGCCCTGGCATGCTGTCAATTAACTTCTGGGCCACATCCTGACTGATGGCAGCCCATTCTTGCATAATCAATGCTTGGAGTTTGTCAGAATTTGTGGGGTTTTGTTTGTCTACCTGCCTCTTGAGGATTGACCACAAGTTCTCAATGGGATTGAGGTCTGGGGAGTTTCCAGGCCATGGACCCAAAATATCGATGTTTTGTTCCCCAAGCCACTTAGCCACTTTTGCCTTATGGCAAGGTGCTCCATCATGCTGGAAAAGGCATTGTTCGTCACCAAACCGTTCCTGGATGGTTGGGAGAAGTTGCTCTCGGAGGATGTGTTACCATTGTTTATTCATGGCTGTGTTCTTAGGCAAAATTGTGAGTGAGCCCACTTCCTTGGCTGAGAAGCAACCCCAAACATGAATGGTCTCAGAATGCTTTACTGTTGGCATGATACAGGACTGATGGTAGCGCTCACCTTGTTTTCTCCGGACAAGCTTTTTTCCGGATGCCCCAAACAATCAGAAAGGGAATTCATCAGAGAAGATGACTTTACCACAGTCCTCAGCAGTCCAATCCCTGTACCTTTTGCAGTCTGTCCCTGATGTTTTTCTTGGAGAGAAGTGACTTCTTTGCTGCCCTTCTTGACACCAGGCCATCCTCCAAGTCTTCGCCTCACTGTGCGTGCAGATGCACTCACACATGCCTGCTGCCATTCCTGACCAAGCTCTATACTGGTGGTGCCCCGATCCCGCAGCTGAATCAACTTTAGGAGACGGTCCTAGCGCTTGCTGTACTTTCTTGGGCACCCTGAAGCCTTCTTCACAACAATTGAACCGCTCTCCTTGAAGTTCTTGATAATCCGATAAATGGTTGATTTAGGTGCAATCTTACTGGCAGCAATATCCTTGCCTGTGAAGCCCTTTTTGTGCAAAGCAATGATGACGGCATGTGTTTCCTTGCAGGTAACCATGGCTGACAGAGGAAGAACATGGATTCCAAGCACCACCCTCCTTTTGAAGCTTCCAGTCTGTTATTCAAACTCAATCAGCATGACAGAGTGATCTCCAGCCTTGTCCTTGTCAACACTCACACCTGTGTTAATGAGAGAATCACTGACATGATGTCAGCTGGTCCTTTTGTGGCTGGGCTGAAATGCAGTGGAAATGTTTTTTGGGGATTCAGTTCATTTGCATGGCAAAGAGGGACTTGGCAATTCATCTGATCACTCTTCGTAACATTCTGGAGTATATGCAAATTTCCATCATAAAAACTGAGGCAGCAGACTTTGAAAATGTATATTTGTGTCATTCTCAAAACTTTGGGCCACGACTGTAGGTTTCCATCCATTTGGTGACAGATTTTCATGTGAATATTTAAAAACTTCCATCGCATTTTCAACTCTACTGTTTTTTGTGTGTGTGTGTGTGTGTGTGTGTGTGTGTGTGTGTGTGTGTGTGTGTGCGTAGGCGTGGGCGGCAGGCCAAGTACAAGGAGGCAGGGAAGCAGCAGTTCTCTACTCCTCTCTACTCAAAGCTTCCAGAGACTTTGGAGACTCAGCACGCCAAAGAGGCCTCCCAGCTACAGAGCGTGGTGAGTCTCACACACACACACACACACAGTCAGGATTAACAGGGTCTGTTTTCATATGATGTGTATTCGTAAGGTATTCAGACCCCTTTTCCACATTTTGTTACGTTACAGCTTTATTATAAAATGTATTACAAAAATAATAGGTGCATCCTGTTTCCATTGATCATCCTTGAGATGTTTCTACAATTTGATTGGAGTCCACCTGTGGTAAATTCAATTGATTGGACATGATTTGGAAAGGCACACACCTGTCTATATAAGGTCCCTCAGTTGACAGTTCATGTCAGAGCAAGAACCAAGCCATGAAGTCAAAGGAATTTTCCCTAGCGCTCCGAGACATGATTGTGTCAGGGCACAGATCTGGGGAAGGGTACCAAAACATTTCTGCAGCATTGAAGGTCCCCAAGAACACAGTGGCCTCCATCAGGTTTGGAACCACAAAGACTCTTCCTAGAGCTCGCCGCCCGGCCAAACTGAGCAATCGGGGGAGAAGGCCTTAGTCAGGGAACCCGATGGTCACTCTGACAGAGCTCTAGAATTCATCTGTGGTGAGGGGACAGTGGTGCAGACATAAGCCACGCCTCAGTAAAAGGTACACGACAGACCGCCTAGAGTTTGCCAAAAGGCACCTAAAGACTCTCAGACCATGAGAAACAAGATTCTCTGGACTGATGAAACCAAGATTGAACTCTTTGGCCTGAATGCCAAGTGTCACGTCTGGAGGAAACCTGGCACCATCCCTATGGTGAAGCATGGTGGTGGCAGCGTCATGCTTTGGGGATGTTTTTCAACGTCAGGGACTCGGAGACTAGTCAGGATCGAGGGAAAGATGAACGGAGCAAAGTACAGAGAGATCCTTGATGAAAACCTGCTCCAGAGCGCTCAGGACCTCAGACTGGGGCGAAGGTTCACCTTCAAATAGGACAGCAACCCTAAGCATACAACCAAGACAACGCAGGAGTGGCTTCGGGACAAGTCTCTGAATGTCCTTGAGTGGCCCAGTCAGATCCCGGACTTGAACCCGATCTCTGGAGAGACCTGAAAATAGCTGTACAGCAACGCTCCCCATCCAACCTGACAGAGCTTGAAAGGATCTGCAAAGAAGAATGTGAGAAACTCCCCAAAAACAGGTGTGCCAAGCTTGTAGTATCATACCCAAGAATACTTGAGTCTGTAATCGCTGCCAGAGGTGCTTCAGCAAAGTACTGAGTTAAGGGTCTGAATGTAAATGAGATTTCCCCCCCCCCCAGTTTTCATATTTTTATAAATTACATTTGCTTTGTCATTATGGAGTTGTGTGTGTAAAACAATTTAATACATTTTAGAACAAGGCTGTAACCTAACAAAATGTGAAAGTCAAGGGGTCTGAATACTTTCTGAAGGCCCTGTACTTTACATGCTACCAGGGCTTTTTTGCATCATGTCTTATTTTGGCTGATGATATGATTTTACAAGATTCAGTACTGCTTAACATTTTGGACACACTAGTTTTCTTTTGTTCTGTTTTCAGAATAAGTATAAAGAGGGATGCAAAAATAAGATTTAAACCTCGCTGTATTCTCAACTTCCTGACACAATAGGCTTATCTTCACCAATGCAATCCATATCATCATGTGATTACATCACCTAAAGGTATAGGTGTAATGTCTTTTTTTTAACGTCCATCAGAACAAGTATTAAGAAGACGGGAAAAATACTCTTTCCACAAGTGTTTATTCTCAACTATCATTAGCAAACTAATGTAGGTCAGTGTAATGTCAGTTTTCATAAGCAGACATCAACTGTCATGACTGTTAATAACATCTATTGTGTCGTGCTTGTGACAATGTTATGTAGCTCATGACGGATGGTCTACGTAAAATGTACCATGTACCAATGTACCAACCAACGTTTTCAAGATTTGAATGGGATATTTTCAGGGAAAATGTCACGATGTAGCAGACCTTGGAAACAAAACAAACTTAACTTTGTGTTTTAGAAAAAGTATAAGGAGGCAGTAGAGAAGCGAGACTCTCTCTACAAGTGGAGGCTGCTGAGGGGAGGACGGCTCATAATAATGGCTGGAACGGAGCTAATGGAGTGGCATTAACCCATGTGTTTGATATCATTCCAGCCATTACCACGAGCCCGTCTTCCCAAATTAAGGTGCCACCAACCTGTGCTCTCTATGCCACCTTACCCAGCACGCCAAAGAGGCTTCTCTCAATGAGTTTATTTTTTACACATTTACCATAACATATACAGTTTTTTAAGTCGGAAGTTTACATACACTTAGGTTGGAGTCATTAAAATTCGTTTTTCAACCACTCCACAAATGTCTTGTTATCAAACTATAGTTTTGGCAAGTCGGTTACGACGTCTACTTTGTGCATGACACAAGTAATTTTTCCAACAATTGTTTACAGACAGATTATTTCTCTTATTATTCACTGTATCACAATTCCAGTGGGTCACTAAGTTGACTGTGCTTTTAAACAGCTTGGAAAATTATGGCATGGCCTTAGAAGCTTCTGATAGGCTAATTGACATCATTTGTGTCAATTGGATGTGTACCTGTGGATATATTTCAAGGCCTACCTTCAAACTCAGTGCCTCTTTTCTTCACATCACGGGAAAATCAATTGTAGACTTCCACAAGTCTGGTTCATCCTTGGGAGCAATTTCCAAACGCCTGAAGGTACCACGTTTATCTGTACAAACAATAGTACGCAAGTATAAACACCATGGGACCACACAGCCGTCATACCGCTCAGGAAGGAGACGCGTTCTGTCTCCTAGAGATGAACGTACTTTAGTGCGAAAAGTGCAAATCAATCCCAGAACAACAGCAAAGAACCTTGTGAAGATACTGGAGGAAACAGGTACAAAAGTATATATATCCAGTAAAAGGAGTCCTATATCAACATAACCTGAAAGGCCGCTCAGCAAGGAAGAAGCCACTGCTCCAAAACCTCCATAAAAAAGCCGGACTATGGTTTGCAACTGCACATGGGGACTAAGATTGTACTTTTTGGAGAAATATCCTCTGGTCTGATGAAACAAAAATAGAACTGTTTGGCCATAATGACCATCGTTATGTTTGGAGGGAAAAGGGGGAGGCTTGCAAGCCGAAGAACACCATCGCAACCTTGAAGCACGGGGGTGGCAGCATCATGTCGTGGGGGTGCTTTGCTGCAGGAGGGACTGGTGCACTTCACAAAATAGAGGACATCATGCTGATTAAAAATTATGTGGTAATATTGAAGCAACATCTCAAGACATGAGTAAGGAAGTCGCAAATGGGTCTTCCAAATGGACATTGACCCCAAGCATACTTCCAAAGTTGTGGCAAAATGGCTTAAGGACACCAACGTCAAGGTATTGGAGTGGCCATCACAAAGCCCTGACCTCAATCCTATACAACATTTGTGGGCAGGACTGAAAAAGCATGTGCAAGCAAGGAGGCCTACAAACCTGACTCAGTTACACCAGCTCTGTCAGGAGGAGTGGGCCAAAATTCACCCAACTTATTGTGGGAAGCTTGTGGAAGGCTACATGAAACGTTTGACCCAAGTTAAGCAATTTAAAGGAAATGTTACCAAATAATAATAATTATTATTATAATAATTATAATAATTAATTAATTATAAATAATTATAATAATTATAATAATAATTATAATAAATAATAATAATGTTACCAAATAACAAATAATGTTCTATACACTGATCTTTACAGGAAGCCTACTGATCGTAACAGTTTGTTGAGGGCTGATAGTTGTCATCCACTTCCCTTGAAAAATAGTTTGCCCTACAGCCAATTCTGTCGAATAAAAAAACGAATAAAAAAACAATCAGATTTCGACAGAAATATGGCTGAGACGCAAAGAAAGCTCAGGGAGAGGGGCTACAAAAATTATCAGATTAATATTGCCATTGTGAAATTTAAAAACAAAACGAGAAATGACCTTTTTCAAGGTCAGTCTCGCAAAAAGACATTCTTGTGTTCTAACTACCAGCTATTCAAAGCGTTCTGAACAAATGAAGGGAATTGTTCACAAACATTGGCACATTCTAAAATCCAATGATAGTCTCGGTGATGTGTTTTCACCCCTTCCCTTGGTTGTATTCTCGTGGGGCAGAAATCTCAGAGACTAATTGGTACACTCTGATTTACCACCCCAAGATATTCCTGAACAACGTCTATTTGCGCCTCTATTGGATGGAAATTACAAATGTAATGGCTGTGCTCAATGCAATGGCACTTATAAATGTAGATCCTTCAAACACCCACAAACAGGGAAATCGATCCCAATCAAAGGTGTTATTAAGTGCTCCACTAAGGCAGTTATTTATCTTATAACTTGTCCTTGTGGTAAAAAAATTATGTGGGTAAAACAGCGCGCGAATTAAAAGTGTATCTCAGAGCATCGTAGAACCATTAGGTGTAAAAACTTTACTCACCCAGTTGCAGCGCACTTCTTGGAGGCAGGCCACTCGATTTCGTCTCTGCGTTATATTGGCATCGAACATGTCACCCTCCCTAGGAGAGGGGGTGACCTTGATAATTTATTGTTAAAACGAGAGGCTGCCTGGATCTTTAACTTAAAGACCCTTGCTCCCTTCGGTTTCAACGTGGACTTTGATCTGAAGCCATTCTTGTGATTATTGTGACTTTGCCATTGTAATTGTTTGTAAGCTTGTGTAGTCTAAAAGGAATTTAGGATCGTATGCTATCCATTTGTTGTTTGTATGCTGTTCTTTGTATGCCATTTTAATATTTGATAATTAACCAATGATATTAGGCCACTCTTGGCCATGATTACAGACACCTGTGTCTTTTGACACTACATAAACGAGTCATCCCACAGTGTTTGTGATTATACCTTGGTGAAGACAGCTTGACTGTCGAAATGTTGGTAATTACATTTTTGCATCTGAGCTCCTAGAGTGTGCGGCTCTCTTTTATTTTCAAGGACGTTGGTGGCACCTTAACTAGGGAGGAAGGGCTTGAGGTAATGACTGGAGCAGAATGGTGGAAGGGTATCAAATACATTAAACATGGTTTCCATGTGTTTGATGCCATTCGATTTGCTCCGTTCCAGCCATTATTATGAGCCGTCCTCCCCTCAGCAGCCTCCACTGGTGTGTAGTTATTAATTTAGAATATGTTACTATAGGAATAATTTGTCTCTTTGAATTCACTCATCTTGATTTTCATATTGAAAAAACACTTAATTTTGTGGGGAGTTTTGCAAAACTTTAGCAAAATTACAAAAGTGACACGCAGGAACTGTCCATCTGCTTGTACGCACAACTCCCTGAAACCATCCTTACATGTTATGTTTCAACCTTTTCAGCACCCTTTATATAGCATAAGGTAGGTCATGACGTTGGGGGTAGGTCTATGACAGTCATAAATACCTCTTCCCCCCCTTTTCCTCTCTCTACCCTACTGATGTTACATTTGCAAACACCTTGGTTAACATGGAGATTCTGGGAACGTCAGAAGGTGGGGGGAAATTAACTATGTTCTGGTAATCCGACCAATTGAACATAAGCGGTGGTACTTAATGAATATGATGTCAGTTCGGTTGTCTTCTGAGACATTCTCATCAATAATAAGATGACATAAACTCTACAGTGGAAAGTCTACACATCAGAGTTATCGGATTCACATGGAATTGTTGTTCAATTTAAATGTTCGAATATGAATTAGGTCCGACTCAGTGGCCCGCCCACGTGAAGAGACATAGGTTGTAAACTATGAAACACACCCCTTTTCTCCCTTCCTATATAAAGCTTTGACGACAATATAACCTCCTGTTCCGAGGATGTGAGGACGACGGTCCGATGTCAGAATGGTTCAGATAATAACTACAGAACGAAGCTAACATCAGCGTGAGCTTTGGTTGCGAATGGTATGGTAACTTTTAACTTTTATTCACTACAGAAGTGATACCTCCTGGCCGTTGAGTTAGCAACAGCAGCTGCAAACGAGGGTTAGGAAGGAACAGATAGAGTATCCCGTCTATCACACAATAACGTTACTACAATGTATCCAATGGACAACCAGAGACATTCTTCAAAGGACTCGGTTTGGCAACATGGCCTTCCATCTACCACCAACCTACCGAAGCGCAGCTCAGAGTAAATATTTATTGCATTTTCCTTTTCCAAATGGGCGGTAATTTAGAGTGCATAAAATATTGTATTTACGATAGCACAGCTTCTTCCTTTGGTTCTCAGTCTTCCCGCTCCTTCACTCAAACCCAGACCCTTTTTGTGTAACAAGCTGTCATATCTGCTAGGGACGTTTTCCTTTATGACGTAATTTGTAATCAAGTTATGATTAATTATGTGTATGTGTAATTCTGTGTGATTAGTTAGGTATTTAGTGAAGAAATAATTAAACACAATTTTGCATTGCTGATTCAACTTGTTAGCCAGGGTTCGTGAAGATAACCAAGAATTTACAACTTTCAGATGAGACTGAATTAAGGTGACGATTAATATTGACTGCTATTGATGTAAAATATTACTAGGTCTTTAAGAGTTTATTCGGAAGATAACAGCTCTATAAATATTATTTTGTGGTGCCCCGACTCTCTAGTTAATTACATTTACATTATTAGCTCAATCAGGTAATATTAATTATGGATAAATTATTTTAAAGAATAGCATGTCATATCACTTAATCCGGCATAGCCAAAGACACGACAGGTATTTGCTTGTTAATCATTTCTGTAGCATCTACAGTGAGGGAAAAAAGTATTTGATCCCCTGCTGATTTTGTACGTTTGCCCACTGACAAAGAAATTATCAGTCTATAATTTTAATGGTAGGTTTATTTGAAGAGTGAGAGACAGAATAACAACAACAAAATCCAGAAAAAAGCATGTCAAAAATTTTATACATTTATTTGCATTTTAATGAGGGAAATAAGTATTTGACCCCTCTGCAAAACATGACTTAGTACTTGGTGGCAAAACCCTTGTTGGCAATCACAAAGGTCAGAAGTTTCTTGTAGTTGGCCACCAGGTTTGCACACATCTCAGGAGGGATTTTTCTCACTCCTCTTTGCAGCTCTTCTCCAAGTCACTAAGGTTTCGAGGCTGACTTTTGGCAACTCGAACCTTCAGCTCCCTCCACAGGTTTTCTATGGGACTAAGGTCTGGAGACTGGCTAGGCCACTCCAGGATCTGTGCTTCTTCTTGAGCCACTCCTTTGTTGCCTTGGTCGTGTGTTTTGAGTCATTGTCATGCTGGAATACCCATCCACGACCCATTTTCAATGCCCTGGCTGAAGGAAGGAGGTTCTCACCCAAGATTTGACGGTACATGGCCCCGTCCATCGTCCCTTTGATGCGGTGAAGTTGTACTGTCCCCTTAGCTGAAACCTCCCCCCAAAGCATAATGTTTCCACCTCCATGTTTGACAGTGGGGATGGTGTTCTTGGGGTCATAGGCAGCATTCCTCCTCCTCCAAACACGGCGAGTTGAGTTAATGCCAAAGAGCTCCATTTTGGTGTCATCTGACCACAACACTTTCACCCAGTTGTCCTCTGAATCATTCAGATGGTCATTGGCAAACTTCAGACGTGCATGTATATGTGCTTTCTTGAGCAGGGGGACCTTGCGGGCGCTGCAGGATTTCAGTCCTTCACGGCGCAGTGTGTTACCAATTTTTCTTGGTGACTATGGTCCCAGCTGCCTTGAGTTCATTGACAAGATCCTCCCATGTAGTTCTGGGATGATGCCTCACCGTTCTCATGATCATTGCAACTCCACGAGGTGAGATCTTGCATGGAGCCCCAGGCCGAGGGAGATTGACAGTTCTTTGTGTTTCTTCCATTTGCGAATAATCGCACCAACTGTTGTCACTGGTCACCAAGCTGCTTGGCGATGGTCTTGTAGTCCATTCCAGCCTTGTGTAGGTCTACAATCTTGTCCCTGACATCCTTGGAGAGCTCTTTGGTCTTGGCCATGGTGGAGAGTTTGGAATCTGATTGATTGATTGCTTTTGTGGACAGGTGTCTTTTATACAGGTAACAAACTGAGATTAGGAGCACTCCCTTTAAGAGTGTGCTCCTAATCTCAGCTTGTTACCTGTATAAAAGACACCTGGGAGCCAGAAATCTTTCTGATTGAGAGGGGTCAAATACTTATTTCCCTCATTAAAATGCAAATCAATTTCTAACATTTTTGACATGCGTTTTTCTGGATTTTTTGTTGTTGTTATTCTGTCTCTCACTGTTCAAATAAACCTACCATTAAAATTATAGACTGATCATTTCTTTGTCAGTGGGCAAACATACAAAATCAGCAGGGGATCAAATACTTTTTTTCCTTCACTGTATATAGGCATTATAAAGGGTTTATGAAGGCTTCATTAAGCCTTCAAAGTGGTAGTTAGTTTACAGTGGGACAGACAACTTTGCTGGTGGTGTGAAGGAGAGGGTGTGTGTGGGTAGTAACATTCATAAAACATTCAACACCACCACTACAACAACAGTCCCAGTCCCCAGCTGTGCTCTCTCTCTCTCTCTCACACACACACACACACAATCTGCATCATTTAGAGGGAGGCCCATGTACATAACAGTATGTAGCAGAGAATAGAGCGAAGTTAGCCTTTTCATATATTGGGGTCATGTTTTGATTGTGTGGTCTGTTGTTGATCTCTGTATGTGTCTGAGTGCCTGCGTGCATGCATGTGTGTGCCTGTATACCTTTGCTTATCTTGTTTCTCTGTTTCACAGGTGGCCTATAGGAGTAAAACTAAGCATTACATCTACAATGATGTCCTGGGAAGGTTTGATATCGAGCATGCCAATGTGGCTTCCAAACTCACTAGCCAGGTAAGATGTCAACTACTGTTGTCTTTTTAAAACCAGGTATTGTACCATTGACTGGAGAATTAGCTTGTCTCCAACCATTAAGGAAATTAAATGAGGAAAGGAGACAATGGTAGGAGATGATTTACGAGTATTGGGACAAGACCATGCATCTCGATACTGTTCTGGCCTTCCCCTTTAGTCACTGTTAATGAAAAGGAGATTTAAAAAAAATATATATATATATTATTTAACTAGGTAGGCTAGTTGAGAACAAGTTCTCATTTGCAACTGCGACCTGGCCAAGTTAAGCATAGCAGTTCAACACATACAACAACACAGTTCCACATGGAATAAACAAAACATACAGTCAATAATACAGGAGAAAAAAAGAAAACAAAAAGTCTATATACAGTGAGTGCAAATGAGGTAAGATAAGTGAGTTAAGGCAATAACTAGGCCATGGTGGCGAAGTAATTACAATATAGCAATTAAACACTGAAATGATAGATGTGCAGAAGATGAATGTGCAAGTAGAGATACTGGGGTGCAAAGGAGCAAAATAAATAAATAAATACAGTATGTGGATGAGGTAGTTGGATAGGCTGTTTACAGATTGGCTATGTACAGGTGCAGTGATCTGTGAGCTGCTCTGACAGCTGGTGCTTAAAGCTAGTGAGGGAGATGTGAGTCTCCAGCTTCAGAAATTTTTGCATTTCGTTCCAGTCATTGGCAGTAGAGAACTGTAAGGAAAGGCAGCCAAATGATAAATTGGCTTTGGGGATGACCAGTGATATTACCTGCTGGAGCGCGTGCTACGAATGGGCGCTGCTATGGTGACCAGTGAGCTGAGATAAGGCGGGGCTTTACCTAGCAGAGTCTTGTAGATGACCTGGAGCCAGTGGGTTTGGTGACGAGAGTGAAGCGAGGGCCAGCCAATGAGAGTGTACAGGTCGCAGTGGTGGGTAGTATATCGGGCTTTGGTGACAAAACGGATGGCACTGTAATAGACTGCATCCAATTTGCCGAGCAGAGTGTTAGAGGCTATTTTATAAATGACATCGCCGAAGTCGAGGATTGGTAGGATGGTCAGTTTTACGAGGGTATGTTTGGCGGGATGAGTGAAGTATGCTTTGTTGCGAAATAGGATGCCGATTCTAGATTTAATTTTGGATTGGAGATGCTTTATGTGAGCCTGGAAGGAGAGTTTACAGTCTAACCAGACACCTAGGTATTTGTAGTTATCCACATATTCTAAGTCAGAGCCGTCCAGAGTGGTGATGCTGGAAGGGCGGGCAGGTGCGGGCAGTGATCGTTTGAAGAGCATGCATTTAGTTTTACTAGCATTTAAGAGCAGTTGGAGGCCACGGAAGGAGAGTTGTATGGCATTGAAGCTCGTCTGGAGGTTAGTTAACACAGTGTCCAACGAAGGGCCAGAAGTATACAGAATGGTGTCGTCTGCGTAGAGGTAGATTCAGAGAATCACCAGCAGCAAGAGCGACATCATTGATGTATACAGAGAAGAGAGTCGGCCCTAGAATTGAACCCTGTGGCACCCCCATAGAGACTGCCAGAGGTCCGGACAACAGGCCCTCCGATTTGACACACTGAACTCTATCAGAGAAGTAGTTGGTGAACCAGGCGAGGCAGTCATTAAAGAAACTAAGGCTGTTGAGTCTGCCGATAAGAATACGGTGATTGACAAGAGTCGAAAGCCTTTGCCAGGTCGATGAATATGGCTGCACAGTAATGTCTCTTATCGATGGCGGTTATGATATCATTTTGGACCTTGAGCGTGGCTGAGGTACACCCATGACCAGCTCTGAAACCAGATTGCATAGCGGAGAAGGTACGGTGGGATTCGAAATGGTTGGTAATCTGTTTGTTAACTTTGCTTTCGAAGACCTTAGAAAGGCAGGGTAGGATAGATATACAGTGGGGAGAACAAGTATTTGATACACTGCCGATTTTGCAGGTTTTCCTACTTACAAAGAATGTAGAGGTCTGTGATTTTTATCATAGGTACACTTTAACTGTGAGAGACGGAATCTAAAACAAAAATCCAGAAAATCACATTGTATGATTTTTAAGTAATTCATTTGCATTTTGCTGAGGGGAAAGGTGAGGCAGGGGAAGAAGTAATGGCCTTGACTTTGATTACCTTATGTGGGTGTCTATCTAATCATTTCTACTGACCCTGTGCATACTCACATATCTCTCTTTCTCTCTTACACACTCTTGCTCTTTCTCTCTCACACACACATGCACACACACACACTCATAACACATACCAGCTGCAGTACAATGATACATTTGAGAGGGAGTTTAAGGGTCAGAATCCCCAGTACAACCACTAGCGAATGTGTCCTTCTAACACACACAGGCTGGCCTCTCCAGCCAGGTGGGTCTCCAACATGTCCTGTCCATCCCCACCCCAGTCACATGCACTTATTCCCTTTTCACACTATCGCACGGACCCAAACTGTAATGTGCTGGCTCCGATTTGTTCCCCACATTGTCCTTTCTAACACAGTTCTCCATTATGGTGGATGGGTTCAGCAGGATGTGTTGAGAAAGAAGTATGCTATGTAGAACAATCATGTAGAATAAGGAATCACATCATTCTATTTGTGGCCTTTCTATCTGCAGCGTTCAACAACGTTTTGGCCGCTGAAAGTGGCCATAGCCACAGCTCAGCTCTGCTTGGCTCAGTAGTGGGGTATTACAGTGCACCCTCCTACAATGTCCCTACAAAACAACCTGTAAATGCTACACCCCCTCAGCTCCTCTCCTGTCTCTGGGGTTTGTTCCATTGAGCTTCCTCTGTTTTATTTCTCTCAACGTGCACTTAGCTAAAAATTCAGGCTGCTGCGTTAGCAGTTACCATGGGAACCTTTTAAAGGCAAATTGAGGGTTTGGTGTAAACTAGAAAGAGTTGAAGCGGGGTCCTTTTGGATGAGAAGCACGTCAGACGTCTTAGGACTTGAGAACAAATCGCCAGTGTATTCACCAGGGTTGGGGTCAATTCCACATTTTTGTTCAGTCAATTCAGGAGGTGGATTGACATTGAACTTATTGAGTTGAAGATATCCACAGTAACAACAAAGGACCATTTTTAATTGACATGAATTGAAACGGGAGTCGACCCCAAACGTGTTGTACCACTGTGGGATGAGTGAGGTAAATGCCGTATTTTTTATCTCATAGAATCCTCACCTTGCTTCCTCCTCCTTTTCTTGCAACCCACCACATGTGAAGGACAACACTCATTTATCAGAGGTTTCTTTCTGGGTTTGTTCGTTATCTGTAGGTGAAGTCTAAGGCTAATCAGAACCAGGTGATTGAGGCATCCATGGACCTGCCCAACCTTCTGCACCTGGAGTATGCGCTACACGCTACCAAGCTGCAGAGCAACCTAATGTTTACCTCTTCTCTGTTTCAAATCAATCAAATTGTATTGGTCACATACACGTATTTAGCAGATGTTATTGTGGTTGTTGCGAAATGCTTGTGTTTCTAGCTCCAACAGTGCAGTAATATCTAATTTCACAACAATATACACAAATCCAAAGTAAAGGAATGGAATTAAGAATCTAGAAATATTTGGACGAGCAATGTCGGAGCGGAATAAGATACGGTAGAATAGTATAGGATACAGTATATACATATGAGATGAGTAATGCAAAATATGTAAACATTATTAAAGTGACCAGTGTTCCGTTATTTAAGTGGCCAGTGATTTAAAGTCTGTGTATATAGGGCAGCAGCCTCTTAGGTGCTACTGATGGCTATTTAACAGTCTGATGGCCTTGAGATAGAAGCTGTTTTTCAGTCTCTCGGTCCCAGCATTGATGCACATTTACTGACCTGGCCTTCTGGATGGTAGCGGGGTGAACAGGTAGTGGCTCAGGTGGTTGTTGTCCTTGATGATCTTTTTGGCCTTCCTATGACATCTGATGCTGTAGGTGTCCTTGAAGGCAGGTAGTTTGCACCCGGTGATACGTTGGGCAGACCGCACCACCCTCTCTACCGCACCACCCTCACCACTTTTTTAATTTTATTTATTTCACCTTTATTTAACCAGGTAGGCCAGTTGAGAACAAGTTCTCATTTACAACTGCAACCCGGACAAGATAAAGCAAAGCAGTGCGACAAAAACAACAACACAGAGTTACACATGGGATAAACAAACGTACAGTCAATAACACAATAGAAAAATCTGTGTACAGTGTGTGCAAATTAAGTAAGGAAGTAAGGCAATAAATAGGCCATAGTGGTGAATTAATTACAATTTAGCAATTAACACTGGAGTGATAGATGTGCAGATGAGGATGTACAAGTAGAGATACTGATGTGCAAAAGAGCAGAAAAACAAAAACAAATATGGGGATGAGGTAGGTAGTTGGATGGGCTATTTACAGATGGGCTGTGTACAGCTGCAGCGATCGGTAAGCTGCTCTGACAGATGATGCTTAAAGTTAATGAGGGAGATAGAAGTCTCCAACTTCAGTGATTTTTGCAATTTGTTCCAGTCAATGGCAGCAGGGAACTGGAAGGAAAGGGGGCCAAAGGAGGAATTTGCTTTGGGGGTGACCGGTGAAATATACCTGCTGGAGTGCGTGCTACGGGTGGGTGTTGCTATGGTGACCAGTGAACTGAGATAAGACGGAGCTGGTTGAAAACAGCAGAGGTGTATTTAGAGGGAAAGTTGGTCAGGATGATATCTATGAGGGTGCCCATGTTTACGGATTTGGGGTTGTACCTGGTAGGTTCCTTGATCATTTGTGTGAGATAGAGGGCATCTAGTTTAGATTGTAGGACGGCTGGGGTGTTAAGCATATCCCAGTTTAGGTCACCTAACAGTACGAACTCTAACGATAGATGGGGGGCAATCAATTCACATATGGTGTCCAGGGCACAGCTGGGAGCTGAGGGGCGTCTATAACAAGCGGCAACAGTGAGAGACTTATTTCTGATGTTAACATGCATGATCCCAAGGCTTTTACGGTTACAGAAGTCAACAAATGAGAGCGCCTGGGGACACACAGGGCCTGGGTTAACCTCTACATCACCAGGGAAACAGAGGAGGAGTAGAATGAGGGTACAGCTAAAGGCTGTAAGAACTGGTCGTATAGTGCATTGGGAACAGAGAATAAAAGGAGCAGATTTCTGGCGTGGTAGGATAGATTCAGGGCATAATGTACAGACAAGGGTATGGTAGGGTGCGAGTACAGTGGAGGTAAACCTAGACATTGAGTGACGATGAGAGAGGTTGCATCTCTGGAGGCGCCAGTTAAGCTAAGTGAGGTCTCCGCATGAGTGGGGGGATGGACAAAGGAGCTATCTGAGGTATGTTGAGCGGGACTAGGGGCTCTGCAGTAAAATAAAACAATGAGAGCTACCCTAAACAACAGTATACAAGGCATATTGACATTAGAGAGAGGCATAAAGCAATCACAGGTGTTGATTGGGAGAGCTAAGACAACAATGGGTAAGACATCAACAGGTAAACAGCTAAGACAACAACAACAATGGGTAAATGGCGATGAATGGGCAGGCAGGCTCAGGGTCGGGTCAGGCAGAGGTCGGTAATCCGGAGGTGGGGCAAAGGTACAGGACGGCAGGCAGGGTCAGGGGCAGGCAGAGTGGTCAGGCAGGCAGGCTCAGAGACAGGACTTTCACTTTCATAAAATCACAAGTGCAATACATCAAAATAAAGCTTAACTTGTTGTTAATCCAGCCACCATGTGAGATTTCAAAAAGGTTTTATGGCGAAAGCAAAACATGCGATTATCTGAGGACAGCGCACAAATGCATAACAAACCATTTTCAACCAGGGAGTTGCGACACGAAAGTCAGAAATAACGATATAATTCATGCCTTACCTTTGAAGATCTTCTTCTGTTGGCACAGAAGAAACATCACAAATGGTCCTTTTGTTTGATAAATTCCTTCTTTATATCCATTTATTTGGCACGTTTGATTCAGAAATACACCGGTTCCAACTCGCCCAACATGACTACAAAGTATCTAATAAGTTACCTGTAAACTTGGTCCAAACATTTCAAACAACTTTCCTAATCCAACCTTAAATATCCTAAAACATAATGTGGAAGGACCACCAGAGGGCAGGCTGGGCTCATGGATAGTAGCCCAACAAGGCATGGGAGACAAGGTAACCAGAGGCAATTAAGCACAGCTGACGGTACTAATGACATACTCTCCTTCCCCTATAAGAGAGAGAATGGAACCAGCAGAGATGGGGGGGAAACTATCTCTGGAAGATGGCCACCGAGAGAGAGGAGCTATCCAGGAAGAACCACTAAGACGGTGACAATCCCGTGACTTTTTGTTGTAGTTTAAAGATAATCCTATTGTGTTCCTGTTTCATCTGGAGAAGAAGATGTATGTTTTTCCTTAGAAGATTTTCATTGATTATGTTGGAGTGTTTGTGTTGACCAAATGCCCTCAATAGAGAACTGTGTTCAATCAAGAAAACCTACTCCTGACTCGTTTATTCCACCTTCCCGCTTTAGAGTGAGGCCCAATTACTTGGTCCGCTCACATTGGTGGAGAATGCGGGCATTAGGTGGACGAGTGACACAAGGATAAGTGAGTAAATCAAGATTCTTCCAGTAGACCCGGAGGAACCATTCAAGAACGATGGATAACGCCCTACTACAACAATTGATCACGGCACAGCAGACAACCATAGAACTCCTGCAACAACAGCTGAGCCGACGAGAAGAACCTAGAGTTAAGCCAAGAGCGGCTGCTCACGCCATCTTACCTCGTCTCTCCAAGGAGGATGATATTGAGGCCTTCCTCATGACCTTCGAAAGGACGGCCACCTTGGAAGAGTGGCCGCCCACAGAATGGGCGAGCGCATTAGCCCCTCTTTTGACCGGGGTGGCTCAGGAAGCCTATTTTGACCTGGATTCCCGCGAAGCTGCGGACTATGGGCGACTAAAAACCGAGATCCTGTCCCGGTACCAGCTGACTGCCAGAGATAGGGCTGTAAAGTTCCATCAATGGACCTATACAGCTGATCAACCCGTCCGTGCCCAGATCTTCGCATTAATACGACTGACGAAACAGTGGCTAGAACCTGGAAAGGGAGTAGGACATGTGATAGAGACTCTCGTAGTGGACAAGATATTGAGAGAATTACCCAGTGACTTAAAAAGGGTTGTGGGGCAAGCCAACCCGTTGTCAGCCGACGACATAGCCCAGGCGGTGGAAACATATCGGTCTACAGGGGAGTTGTTAAAAAGTGACAAAGAGGAACAGAAGGAGTCTTCCAATCCCGTACCACGACTCGCCACCGAAACGTCCAAGCCCCCGGAGGTGGGAGAAGTCAGCCACCACACAGCAGGGTCGGTGTTATAAATGTCAGTCTCCCAACCATTATGCCCCACAATGTCCTAGCAAGGATGAGCCCATGGTCACGGAGTCATCACTGCCTACCCCCACACATCCCGTTTTGAGGGGGCAGGATCAACACTGTTGGTTAGCAGAGATAGCCCCAGCCTCAGAGATTCCGGTGCGAGTCGAAGGACAAGATGTGGTAGCTATTCTCGACTCGGGAAGTATGGTTACGTTAGTAGAGGAGCAGATGGTGACCAACGCAACACTGCTACCAGACAAAGTAGCCGTATCCTGTATCCATGGAGACACCCACTATTACCCCACTGTGAATCTGCCTATTCTCACTCCAAAAGGAAGGTGTACAGTCAGGGCAGGGAAAGTGCCCCAGCTGAAGGTGCCATTATTGATCGGGAGAGACTGTCCCCTATATAAGGAGCTTCGGCAGATGACGTTATGCACGGGAAGAAGGGGGACAGGAAAGAAGAGAAAATCCAAGCCCGAGGTAGTAGTCCTACAAGGAGACGTAGCCGTGTCCTCGTCCTCTGCAGCAGAGGAAGAAATAGCGACCCAACGTTTACGACAGATATTCCAGGAAACCACTGAGGAAGACACATGTGAAGGGTTATACACAACGCAGGAAGGAAGGAGCAACCAGGCGCTAAGGGATATATTTGAAGCTCCATCCGAGGAGGGAACCTGGAAGGGATTCTCCTCGGTCACCCCTGATGGGGATGTGGAACATCCTCCACATCCCTCTACCGAGGTCGACCTGCCCCAGGAATTAAAGGGACAGTTCGGCACCTCGCAGCATAGAGACCCAGACCTAAGGGAGGCCATGAGGAAGGTGAAGGTGATCGACGGGAGGTACGTCGACGGATCAGGTGAGCCCCCTCTTCCTTACTATGCAATCAGGCGGGGTCTCTTATACTGGGTCGCACGACGAAGGGGGGAAAACCAGGAATTACTAATGGTGCCTAGGCCATACAGGGATACAGTTCTACAGTTAGCCCATTCCCACGTCCTAGGAGGACACCTGGCACGAGACAAGACTATTGACAGAATTATGCAGAGATTCTATTGGCCCAGGGTCACCCGGGATGTGGCCAGGTATTGTAGGACGTGTGATCAATGTCAACGTACAGCCCCACGGCCACACCTACGTAACCCTTTGATTCCTCTCCCCATCATAGAGACTCCCTTTGAACACATAGCTATGGACCTCGTAGGACCCCTCCCAAAATCCGCCAGAGGACACGAGTACATCCTAGTGGTTATAGATTACGCTACCAAGTTCCCGGAGGCCATACCCCTGCGTAACATGTCGTCAAAGGGAATTGCCAAGGAGTTATTCATGATGTTCTCTCGTGTGGGCCTCCCAAAAACAATCTTAACCGATCAGGGAACCCCGTTCATGTCCCGGTTGATGAAGGACTTGTGTCGGTTATATCAGGTTCAACAGATACGTACAAGCATATTCCACCCTCAAACAGGCGGGTTGTGTGAACGCTTGAACAAAACGATTAAAAGCATGTTGAGAAGAGTGGTGTCCCGAGACGGGAAAAACTGGGACATGCTTCTCCCACACTTAATGTTTGCCCTGCGAGAAGTACCCCAGGCATCCACTGGATTCTCTCCGTTTGAATTGCTCTATGGCAGACCCTGTCGAGGAATCCTCGACTTAGCCAAGGAGACCTGGGAGACCCAACCATGCCCCTTTCGATCCACAATAGAACACGTTACCCTGATGAGAGACCGCCTGTCAGCAGTGTGGCCCTATAGTCAAGGAGCATATGGAGAAGGCCCAAAGAACCCAAGGCCGGGCCTATGATAAGTCCGCGACCCCCCGTGAGTTCACCGTGGGAGAGAAAGTGATGGTGCTTCTGCCCACGGCCGAACATCGCTTGCTGGCGCAGTGGAGGGGGCCCTACGAGGTAATGAAAAGGGTCTCACCGGTCAATTACCTCATCAAGCAACCTGACAGGAGGAAGAAGGTCCAACTCTATCACATAAACCTGCTGAAGACGTACCATGGACGAGAGGAGGAGGTGGCTTTGATGGCCCTGGAGGGCAAAGGAAAAGAGGAGGCTCTACCACAGGTGCGCCGTGGCCAAACTCTCCTACCGGAGCAGTCAAGACAGCTAGACAAGCTGATTATGAACTTCGGTCGAATATTCTCTCCATTCCCAGGACAAACAGATGTCCTGTTCCACCATATCCACACTGAACCCGGCAAGAAGGTGCATATCCGCCCTTACAGGATTCCTGAGGCTCGCCGAGTCATCGCTAAGAAAGAGGTGAGGGAGATGTTGAGGATGGGCGTGATCGAGCCCTCGACGAGTGAGTGGTCCAGTCCCATAGTCCTGGTCCCCAAATCCGATGGTAGTATGAGACTCTGCAACGACTTTAGGGGCGTGAATGCCATCTCTACATTGTATGCGTATCCCATGCCCCGTGTGGATGAACTCTTGGAGCGCTTAGGAAAGGCCAAGTTCATCACTACCCTGGATTTGACAAAGGGATATTGGCAAGTGCCGGTGGCTCCGGAGGATCGCCCAAAGACTGCCTTTGCCACCCCAGAGGGGCTTTTCCAGTATGTGAGGATGCCCTTCGGACTGCACGGTGCCGCTGCAACTTTCCAACGCCTCATGGATGCCATTCTACGGCCCCATCAAGAGTATGCAGCGGCGTACATAGACGATGTGGTCATCCACAGCGAGGACTGGGATAGTCACCTCCTGCGATTACGGGCGGTGCTCGTGAGTTTGGAAGCCACAGGGTTGACAGCCAATCCAAATAAATGCTGCCTGGGCCTGTCCGAAGCGGAATACCTGGGGTACACCATGGGGAATGGGAAAATACGCCCACAGGCAGAGAAGACCAGGGCAATTCGTGACTGGCCTCGACCCCGGACCAAGTGAGACGTTCAGGCCTTCTTAGGGATAACAGGATATTATCGCCGTTTTATCCCGGGATATGCAACCATTGCCAACCCCCTCACAAACCTCATCAGGAAACACCTGCCCAACCAGGTAGAGTGGAAAGACGAGACGGAAGAGGCCTTTCAATTGCTAAAAGATGGCCTGTGTTCTCATCCCGTTCTACAGGCTCCGGACTTCTCACGAGTTCATTGTGCAGGTCGACGCCTCGGATACAGGGCTCGGGGCCGTACTAGCTCAGGGTAAAGGTGAAGCAGAGAAGCCGATTCTCTTCATTAGTAGGAAGCTCAGCGATCGGGAACAGAGGTATGCGACCGTAGAGAAAGAGGCCTTAGCCATCAAGTGGGCCCTCGATTATCTCCGGTACTACCTACTGGGTCGGAGGTTTGCATTAGTTACTGACCATGCGCCCCTCACGTGGATGGCTGGTAAGAGAAACAATAACAACAGAATAGCCAGATGGTTTTTGTCTTTACAACCGTTCTCTTTCCATGTCATCCACAGGGCCGGATCGAGGAACGGGAATGCAGACGCGCTGTCCCGACGCGACCAAGACGGTGCGTCTGGCGCCCGACCCTCCGGTTCGGTCCTGGGGGGGGGAAGGTATGTGGAAGGACCACCAGAGGGCAGGCTGGGCTCATGGATAGTAGCCCAACAAGGCATGGGAGACAAGGTAACCAGAGGCAATTAAGCACAGCTGACGGTACTAATGACATACTCTCCTTCCCCTATAAGAGAGAGAATGGAACCAACAGAGATGGGGGGGGGAAACTATCTCTGGAAGATGGCCACCGAGAGAGAGGAGCTATCCAGGAAGAACCACTAAGACGGTGACAATCCCGTGACTTTTTGTTGTAGTTTAAAGATAATCCTATTGTGTTCCTGTTTCATCTGGAGAAGAAGATGTATGTTTTTCCTTAGAAGATTTTCATTGATTATGTTGGAGTGTTTGTGTTGACCAAATGCCCTCAATAGAGAACTGTGTTCAATCAAGAAAACCTACTCCTGACTCGTTTATTCCACCTTCCCGCTTTAGAGTGACGCCCAATTACTTGGTCCGCTCACAATAAATAATCAATACAATTTAAGACGGAATATACATAAATATAGTTTCCCATAGAAAACCAATTGAAAACACAGTGACCTCAAAAAAAGAATCCTGGATGGTTTGTCCTCGGGATTTCGCCTTCCAAATAGGTTCTGTTATACTCACAGACATAATTTTAACAGTTTTAGAAACTGTAGAGTGTTTTCTATCTAAATCTACCAATTATATGTATATCCTAGCTTCTGGGCCTGAGAAACAGGCAGTTTACTTTGGGCACGCTTTTCATCCGGACGTGAAAATACTGCCCCCAATGAAGTTAACAAGCAAGACGAACTGGCAACAGACAAACAGAGAACACAGGTATAACTACACAGGGGATAATGCAGAAGATGGGAGACACCTGGAGGGTGGTGGAGACAATCACAAAGACAGGTGAAACAGATCACAGTGTGACACACCTGTGCTCTCTGTCTTTTCAGGTAAAGTACAAGAAGAAGTACGAGCGGTCTAACGGACACTACTATATAGCACTGGACACAACAGAACAGCAAGAGAATGAGGTACTACACAGCCAGGTCAGTATTGTAAAAGAATAATCCAGACACTGGGATCTATGCCCCCATGGAGTTTTCGGTCAAAACATATCAATAAACCACATGGGAGCAGTGCTTTCTTTTATCTCCAGTACCCGCTAAAAAACACTGGATGTTTTTTTAAAGATAATGATCCTATGTGTCTCTGTTGGTATAAGCAAGGTTGTGGGTTCACCTCCCTGCAGAGATCACATTGGGGCGGCAGGGTAGCCTAGTGGTTAGAGCGTTGGACTAGTAACCAGAAGTTTGCAAGTTCAAAACCCCCGAGCTGACAAGGTACAAATCTGTCGTTCTGCCCCTGAACAGGCAGTTAACCCACTGTTCCTAGGCTGTCATTGAAAAGAATAATTTGTTCTTAGCTGACTTGCCTGGTTAAATAAAGGTAAAATAAAACATACAGTACATTCGGAAAGTATTCAGACCCCTTGACTTTTTCCACATTTTGTTACGTTACAGCCTTATTCTAAAATTGATGACATTTTATTTTCATCAATCTACACACAATTCCCCATAATGACAGAGCAAAATCAGGTTTTTAAAAAAATTTTGCAAATATATTCCCCAAAAAATCTTAAATATCAACCCAACCTTTAGCGCTATAGTTAACCAGCCAGGTAGGGCCCAATCGATACCGCTAGTTAATCAGCCAGGTAGGGCCCAACCTTTAGCGCTAGTTAACCAACCAGGTAGGCCACAATCCATACCGCTAGTTAACCAGCCAGGTAGGGCCCAACCCATAGCGCTAGTTAACCAGCCAGGTAGGGCCCAACCCTTACCGCTAGTTAACTAACCTGGTAGGCCCCATCCATACCGCTAGTTAACCAGCCAGGTAGGGCCCAACCCATACCGCTAGTTAACCAGCCAGGTAGGGCACAACCCTTACTGCTAGTTAACCAGCCAGGTAGAGCCAAACCTTTAGCGCTTGTTAACCAGCCAGGCAGGTTTCAACCGATACTGCTTGTTAGGCCCAGCTCGCTTTCTCTCCCCAATAACTTGGTTCTGCACAGAGGACTGCACAGGTAAAAAACATTATAGTGGAAGCGCCACTTAGTCTTACTAGAGTCTAGGTAGAGCCGTCATCATAGTGCTTACTATTCAAAACCTTTAGTAAATGTAGACAGGAGACACCAAAGGGGTAGAGGCTGAAATGGAACCAGACACATTTGTCATATTTTAAGTTCTCAGTACTTTAAATGTGACACACAGCTAAAGAATCACATCTGTTTTGTAAGAAAAACAAAATCATCTGAGAACACCCACTCTGTTTTACACTAATACTAATCAGCCCAGAGTCATTATAATCAGGCAAATTAACAGGCAGCAGATGGACTGTCAGGACCCGTTCAGCCTCAGGGCTCCATTACACAACAGCAACGCTCACAGACTACGTATGGCCCTCCCTCATCACTTATAGATGGGCCCAAGCTTCGCTTGTCTTCATCTCTCTCTTATGAAACCGCCTCATTAAACATTAATTTTAGAGACTATAACGTGCCTGTCTATGTTCTGTCAAGGCCTTCATTTGAGACCTTGGTCAAGTTCATTAGGGCACACAGTAGCATGCAGTTTTTGTTCATTTTGTACTAGCTGGACATTCTATTAGTTCTCTGAGATACATTGGAATAGAAATGGTCAAGGTGTCACGCAGGGGAGGAGACAATGAGAGGAAACTTCTTCAAAGGGAATCTTTTTGGGTCCACAGGCTGAACACACTGCCTCCTCTTGGCCTTAACAAGGAGTTTGACTTGAAACCGTTTTTATAGTTTCAAAATGTCCAAATGATTGTGTTTTTTATCCTAAAGAAATATTGCATGTGTATGTACATACAGTTGGAGTCGGACGTTTACATACACTTAGGTTGAAGTCATTTAAACTCATTTTTCAACCACTCCACAAATGTCTTGTTAACAAACTATAGTTTTGGCAAGTCTGTTAGGACATCTACTTTGTACATGACACAAGTAATTTTTCCAACAATTGTTTATAGACAGATTGTTTCTCTTATTATTCACTGTATCACAATTCCAGTGGGTCAGAAGTTTACATACACTAAGATGACTGTGCCTTTAAACAGCTTGGAAAATTACAGAAAATGATGTCATGGCTTTAGATGCTTCCGATAGGCTAATTGACATTATTTGTGTCAATTGGAGGTGTACCTGTGAGTGTATTTCAAGGCCTACCTTCAAACTCCGTGCCTCTTCGCTTGACATCATGGGGAAATCAAAAGAAATCAGCCAAGTCCTCAGAAAAAAAATTGTAGACCTCCACAAGTCTGGTTCATCCTTGGGAGCAATTTCCAAACGCCTGAAGGTACCACGTTCATTTGTACAAACAATAGTACGCAAGTATAAACACCATGGGACCACACAGCCGTCATACCGCTCAGGAAGGAGACGCGTTCTGTCTCCTAGAGATGAACGTTCTTTGGCGCAAAAAGTGCAAATCAATCCCAGAACAACAGCAAAGGGACCTTGTGAAGATGCTGGAGGAAACAGGTACAAAAGTATCTATTTCCACAGTAAAAACGAGTACTATATCGACATAACCTGAAAGGCCGCTCAGCAAGGAAGAAGCCACTGCTCCAAAACCGTCATTTTTATTTATTTTACCTTTATTTAACCAGGCAAGTCAGTTAAGAACAAATTCTTATTTTCAATGACGGCCTAGGAACAGTGGGTTAACTGTCTGTTCAGGGGCAGAACAACAGATTTGTACCTTGTCAGCTCGGGGGTTTGAACTTGCAACCTTCCGGCTACTAGTCCAACGCACTGCACATGGGGACAAAGATCATACTTTTTAGAGAAATGTCCTCTGGTCTGATGAAACAAAAATAGAACTGTTTGGTCATAATGACCATTGTTATATTTGGAGGAAAAAGAGGGAGGCTTGCAAGCCGAAGAACACCATCCAACCGTGATGCACGGGTGTGGCAGCATCATGTTGTGTGGGTGCTTTGCTGCAGGAGGGACTGGTGCACTTCACAAAATAGATGGCATCATGAGGCTGGAAAATTATGTGGATATATTGAAGTAACATCTCAAGACATGGGTAAGGAAGTTAAAGCTTGGTCGCAAATGGGTCTTCAAAGGACAAAGGACAGCAAAGGCAGGGTATTGGTGTCGCCATCACAAAGCCCTGACCTCAATCCTATAGAATAGTTGTGGGAAGAACTGAAAAAGTGTGTGCGAGCAAGGAGGCTTACAAACCTGACTAAGTTACACCAGCTCTGTCAGGAGGAGTGGGCCAAAATTCACCCAACTTATTGTGGGAAGCTTGTGGAAGGCTACCTGAAACGTTTGACCCAAGTTAAACAATTTAAAGGCAATGCTACCAAATACTATTTGAGTGTATATAAACTTCTGACCCACTGGGAATGTGATGACAGAAATCAAACCTGAAATAAATCATTAACTCTACTATTATTCTGACATTTCACATTCTTAAAATAAAGTGGTGATCCTAACTGACCCAAGATAGGGAATTTTTACTAGGATTAAATGTCTGGAATTGTGAAAAACTGAGTTTAAATGTATTTAAACTCAGTTTAAATGTATTTAAACCTTAGTATGTAAACTTCCGACTTCAACTGTATATTACTGTAAATATTGATCACATTCCTTGTGTATGATCATATATTTTGATACATTGAATGTTAATATTGTGAACCTATGTTATATATTTTTAACCTCCTGTTTCAGGAAGTGATGTCACTGAGTATTGCCCCTATATATAGGACCTTCCACCACCTGGGATATGGATGCCTGATGACGACCTAGACGTTGAAATGTTGTTGTAAATAAATATCACCTGGAGAATGAGCAACAGTGTGCAGTGTTTTCCTTTGTTTTCCATGAGTTTGCCTACAACTCCAGCACCTCCGGAAAGTACCAGGATGTGAGTATGTTCTTCAGCTTTGGCACACAGTAGCAAAACGTTTTGCAACAGGGAACAAAAACAAGTATTTCTGTCATGATCCTTTTGATGTCTTGTTGTTGCCAAGCTGACCTGAGTCTGTCAGTGTACGTGTTAGTCTGTGTTTGACTCTTCCAGGCCTCCTGCAAGCAGACAGCCCTGCTGAGGGAGAACTCATATTGAACAGTGTCCGAGACACATCAGAACTACTGCACGCCGCCTACCTGAAAGCTGTCTACAGTCAGTTAGGGATAACTCTCAGTACAGCATCCCACCACGCATTGCACTTTATTTTACACCACAGAATGGGATATGTGCTTGGATGGTGTGTCAATCTCCCTCAACTTTATGCAGAAGAAGTACAAGGATGAGGCGGAGAAACTGAAGGGCTCATATGTGTTCGACACCCCTGAGATTGAGAGAGTGAAGAACAACCAGAGAAACATCAGCTCAGTGAGGGACACAGTACACACACACACACACTTTTATGCAGTATTATCTGTCAACACAGTTACCCTTTTGCTCTACCCCTCCAGTGTCAGTACACTTGGGACTCAAAGCTGCTGAAAAGCCTGATGTCTTCTGTCACCGACACTCCGGAAATCATCTTCGCCAGGGAGAACAAAGAAAATCAGTGACGTAAGATGTGATCCATTGTTCTACACAACCATGTACCGTACATGTACTCGTTGGGCTGGATGAACTCCAGTATGTTGCTGTGAGGGTATGTTCAGCCTCTAGCAGAAAAGGCTGTACCTAAATCAATTTACTTATTTTTCTTATCGTAACAAGGTCTTCAACTATCAACAAGAGGATGAGTGATGGTGTCATTTGTACAATGAGCACGTAAACAGGGCCACTGTAATATTGTGTGACGACTCTGTTCCATGTCCAGGTGAAATACAGAGACGGGGTGGGGAGCGGGACGGTAGTCATGGAAACTGTTGACATGGAGAGGGTCCGCAGAAACCAGGAGAACATCAGCTTGGTGAGAGGTTAAACCTTGTCTAACCTTTGACCTCACAGGAAGAGCTTGTTTTGAAAACAGGCCTCTTTGTTGTGTCTGCCTGTCCCTTTTCATCTGGGTTTGTTTGGATTTTCGACAGCTAACTAAAAATCACAAACCGCAGACACACTGAACAACCATTCAGTCAAATCCTGGGTTGTTATTTTACAATTCAACATTTTAATTCACTCCATTCCATGTAAACTCCTGAAAGATACAAGCCCACAATGATTTTTGTACACTAATTTGGTCTGAAACTCTGTCCTGTCCTGCCTGACACAGACAGCCTTTCACACTGGCCCTGGTCCAGTCTAAGTCATTACAGCCATTAGTGGACCCTGCTGAACAATCCCCCATTGAGGGAGTGGAGCAGACTGAAGGGACACGGGGGCCCAGCCTGGCAGCCCAGGCAGGATCTCTGGCGCCATGGTGACTTAACCGGGACACTGTTTTCACCCAGATGCCAATCACTAATGATACCCAGCAAGCTAAATTTCTCATGGGACGTCATAATGATGTCATTTTCTGGTTGCAAACTGGTTTTCTGGTTGCAGAGACGGATAAACTCTGAGTTGTGAGTGTTTTAATGTTGTGTGAATATTGTGTGTCCACAGGTGAAGCATAAAAAGCAGCTCCAGGCCCCCAGTGTGGGAGTCACCTCAGAGTTGGAGAGAGTCCGTCAGAACCAGGAGAACATCAGCTCAGCAAGTCACATAGGATGCATCTGAAATGGCAACCTACAGTATATGTTAGCTCTGACCAAAAGTACTACCACTACTATGTAGTGGAAATGGCCTAGGTGGGAGTGTGCTAGTCAGTATGACCACCAATTACTTTTGAGCTATTTTAGATTATTGAGATTCAACCCGACCTACTTTTGTGCGTTGCAGGTGAAGTACCAGCGCGGGAAGAAGGAGATGAAGGGGCGATCCTGCGGCGAGTTGGACACGCCCGGACTGAGTAGTGTCAGGGAGTCACAGAACGACATCTAACACAACTGAAGCGCACCGCATGTGGGACTGCTGCACTTTTAACCCACACAGCTAAATAGTTAACAGCATGGCTGTTTCCTTGTTATGAGGGAGCCATCATGAATGTACTGTACTGTGTCTGTGAGCGTGTCTGTGTGTGCGTTACTAATAAAGTGATTTTTACATGGTTTCTTGTGATGAATTGTTTTGCATACTGACCAAAATACACCCGTTGCTCTCTGACCAACATGCACAAAGGTTGTGTGTGTGTGTGTGTTGTGTGTGTTGTGTTTGTTGTGTGTGTGTGTGTGTGCTTGACAGCCGATTTGCCTGGTGTAACACGATTCCACAAATGTGTAAATGTACATCAATAATGTTCCTCTCATTAAGCTGCCACACACAACTCTGAGTTGTTATCGTGATACTAAAAGTGTACCACCCATTTTTGCTTTGGCAGGCAAAGTACCATGAGGACTTTGAGCGGACGAAGGGCCGAGGATGCACCCCAGTGATGGAGGACCAAAACATGGAGAGAATGCACCACCGGAACAACCTGATGATGAGCGAGGCAGCCTACAAGGGAGTACACCATCAGGTGGTAGAGATGGACAGGAGACCTGGAGGCATCATCGTAGGTGAGTGGCACACAAAATGGCGGGTACCACCCGTCCTCAAAAAGGATTGGACCTTAAAGTACGGGAAATTTGATCATTCATTCATCTCATCTTTTAAGAATTTGTGATGTCCTTCAAACAAAGTTACAATGAAATTGCTGTCTAGTGTATCAATTATGGGTTGTTCAGTGTCAGTCAGGATACAAGCCACATGAGGTTGGTGGTACCTTAATTGGAGAGGACGAACTCGTGGTAATGGCTGGAGCAAGAATTAATGGAATGGTATCAAACACATGATTTCCATGTTCCGTTCCAGCCATTATTATGAGCCGTCCTCCCCTCAGCAGCCTCTACTGATACAAGCCCAGAACTAGTTGATTTGTTTTAATTTTTTCATGCTGATGCCCAGATAATTCAAATGGACACTTTACAATAACTATTTACCAAAGATTGTATTTGATATAAAAGGGAAATGTAGTTACATTTGTGGAAAAAGAAAATATCCATTGTGACAGGTTTATCACTCTGCGGGCAGAAGTTCCAAGTTGGACGTATGTAATCTACATGACTTCTGTTTCCTTTCCTTCGTATTCCTGTTTTCCCTGCTGTCTTTTCTCTCTAAATGACATGTCCCCTGTCAATGACCTTAAGGATCAGTGGACGGACCCTGGCTCCATCTTTGAACTTGTGCAGGATAACGTTGAGTCTAAAAGTTTTCAGAGACAGTCTGGTGCTACAAACTTTACGGGATGTTTTCATCTCCCCTCACACCTTATCTAGACAACTGTATGTCACCCTCCAACTAGACCTTTATTTCTCTACCTGAGTACGCCACTCATCTCTTCTACGTTCAGTTGAATTTCATCTTCCTCATGTTCTCTTTGTTCTTTCCATTGCCTCTCTGTTATTTTCCTGACTTTTATTTTTCCTACTGTCTCTTTCGCCCTCTTGTGGCAGTGCCCGGCAGCAATCTCAGCAGTCGGTGCTCTCGCAGGCCCAGTCAGTTAGCTCGCTGGCCTCTGCCTCTGACCTGTGGGACAAAAGCCTGTCTGTTTGCAGCAGCAGCTCCTCACTGTAGTCCCAGGACAGAAGTAGTAAGCTCTGTCAGAAAAATAAAAACACATGGTGGAAGGAGAAGACATAATTTATTAATATATTCATTAATTCATCCATTACTATCAGTACCTTACTCTATCCCCCATCTCTCTACCACCTGACCTTTACCACCTGACCTTTACCACCTGACCTTTACCACCTGACCTCTACCACCTGACCTCTCCCCTGTCTCTCTACCACCTGACCTCTACCACCTGACCTCTACCACCTGACCTCTCCCCCGTCTCTCTATCACCTGACCAACAGCCCACTAATATGTTGTATACAGAAGTCCCTAACCCAATATTTGAAAGACTCCAAGGGTTTTGGAGATGGTTGTGGTGTTTAACCCGAACTCTCTCTGTTCTCTTCTCTACCCACATAAATACCTAAGTCAGTGACCTTTTGATTCATGTCCAGGTCAACAGGGGATGGCATGGTTCCATTCTGATTCCTTTGTGATGTGATGTTCTATCTATCACCTAATATGCACAGTGAAACTCTAAGGATATGGTATTTCTGCTCAAAAACAGTTTGAGCACTAAATGAAAGGTCTTAAATATTTGTCATGAATGTCTTTGTATCTTCCTGTCTGTCTTTGACTACCAGCTCCTGTGCTACCTGGGGCGTACCATCAGAGTGCCCAGCCGCAACAGCCGGGGTACGGCTACATGCACCAGACCAGCATGTCCTCTGTGAGGTCTCAGCAGTCCCCCCCATCTGTCACCATGGTGAGTTCCAACGCAAGCAGTCTATTCTTCTACAGTAGGTTTTGTTAATTCATACAGGATCGTATTTGTATGCCATGGCCAATTTAATTAGGAAACTATCCAAAATATGTCACTCATTTGTTTACAATTGTTTTTGGGAATTCACACAATCAATGACTTGTGTGCCCTGATATTTATGTTGTACAACTAACTTTGTATACACAAACACACGATTAACATTGTTGCCATACCTCCCATTCAGAGAGTTTACCGGGCGCTCTACGACTACGCAGCGCAGGACCATGACGAGGTGTCCTTCCGCGACGGTGATGTAATCGTCAACGCTCAGCCCATCGATGAGGGCTGGATGTACGGCACCGTTCAGAGGACCGGCAAATCAGGCATGCTCCCTGCCAACTACGTGGAGTGCTTCAACTAAGGGCCGCATCTCAATAGTCTTTAAGCGATTTCCTGTCCTCTCCCCTTGTCTCCTCTCCTCCATCAGCACTGATGTGAAAACAAAAAGATTGGATAGGCGGAAGGGATAAGGCGGACTGGATGCCTACTGGGAAATTGACTTCCACCAGTTCTTTTAATTTCATTTCAGGACAGTTGAAGGAGAGGAGATGAGGAAAGGAGGCCATTCTAGATTATTGAAATGCACCCAAGGGGCTAGCCTTACCATGGTTTGGTGGAGTCCTCTCCCCAAGTGTCTGTTTGAAGTCTGGTCCTGGAGGGCTACTGTACATGAGCAGAGATAAAGGAACTGGGTGGTGTTGTTCAGTTTACTCTTGTCTAGACTACAGACCCAAACTATCATAGCTACTGTACATTACCCGCTGAAAATGGTCATGGAAAAGTGTATCATGTAATAATACGTTTTGCTTTAGATTTAATTTAAAGCATTGGTGGCTTGTCCCACGTGAACAGTTAATGAAAAAATATATATAATTCAATCAGAGAATTGTAACCCTCAAATAGACAACATTTAGCTGACAAAAAAATGACCTATTCAATGGAATACATTTACCACTTTCTGGGAGAAGTCGAAAACATCATGATTCCCACACTTGAAACCACATTTGAATTCGTTAAGCAGTTTCAAATTTTTTCACACAAACGTTGTGTTGACTTCATGATTCCAAACGTGCATTCTTGCAGCACAAGATCAATAATGTTTTCGACTTATCCTGGAAAAGTGGTTAATGGGTTTGCTTGAATAGCGCCCAACCCAGTCCTCCAGCCCCGGAATAGGGAGGGACCCGCTTTCTTCTTGTACTCCTTTGTATTTCAATTATTATATTTAGCATTTGGACATCAATACTAACTTTGTTTCATGTACAAATTAGGGGAGAGGGAGTGAAGGAGAAATGACATTTTCAGGACAATCCTGAGTGATTGCCAGACAGTCAGCTGTTTAACTTACAGTGCCTTGCGAAAGTATTCGGCCCCCTTGAACTTTGCGACCTTTTGCCACATTTCAGGCTTCAAACATAAAGATATAAAACTGTATTTTTTTGTGAAGAATCAACAACAAGTGGGACACAATCATGAAGTGGAACGACATTTATTGGATATTTCAAACTTTTTTAACAAATCAAAAACTGAAAAATTGGGCGTGCAAAATTATTCAGCCCCCTTAAGGTAATACTTTGTAGCGCCACCTTTTGCTACGATTACAGCTGTAAGTCGCTTGGGGTATGTCTATCAGTTTTGCACATCGAGAGACTGAAATTTTTTCCCATTCCTCCTTGCAAAACAGCTCGAGCTCAGTGAGGTTGGATGGAGAGCATTTGTGAACAGCAGTTTTCAGTTCTTTCCACAGAATCTCAATTGGATTCAGGTCTGGACTTTGACTTGGCCATTCTAACACCTGGATATGTTTATTTTTGAACCATTCCATTGTAGATTTTGCTTTATGTATTGGATCATTGTCTTATTGGAAGACAAATCTCCGTCCCAGTCTCAGGTCTTTTGCAGACTCCATCAGGTTTTCTTCCAGAATGGTCCTGTATTTGGCTCCATCCATCTTCCCATCAATTTTAACCATCTTCCCTGTCCCTGCTGAAGAAAAGCAGGCCCAAACCATGATGCTGCCACCACCATGTTTGACAGTGGGGATGGTGTGTTCAGGGTGATGAGCTGTGTTGCTTTTACGCCAAACATAACGTTTTGCATTGTTGCCAAAAAGTTCCATTTTGGTTTCATCTGACCAGAGCACCTTCTTCCACATGTTTGGTGTGTCTCCCAGGTGGCTTGTGGCAAACTTTAAACGACACTTTTTATGGATATCTTTAAGAAATGGCTTTCTTCTTGCCACTCTTCCATAAAGGCCAGATTTGTGCAATATACGACTGATTGTTGTCCTATGGACAGAGTCTCCCACCTCAGCTGTAGATCTCTGCAGTTCATCCAGAGTGATCATGGGCCTCTTGGCTGCATCTCTGATCAGTCTTCTCCTTGTATGAGCTGAAAGTTTAGAGGGACGGCCAGGTCTTGGTAGATTTGCAGTGGTCTGATACTCCTTCCATTTCAATATTATCGCTTGCACAGTGCTCCTTGGGATGTTTAAAGCTTGGGAAATCTTTTTGTATCCAAATCCGGCTTTACACTTCTTCACAACAGTATCTCGGACCTGCCTGGTGTGTTCCTTGTTCTTCATGATGCTCTCTGCGCTTTTAACGGACCTCTGAGACTATCAGAGTGCAGGTGCATTTATACGGAGACTTGATTACACACAGGTGGATTGTATTTATCATCATTAGTCATTTAGGTCAACATTGGATCATTCAGAGATCCTCACTGAACTTCTGGAGAGAGTTTGCTGCACTGAAAGTAAAGGGGCTGAATAATTTTGCACGCCCAATTTTTCAGTTTTTGATTTGTTAAAAAAGTTTGAAATATCCAATAAATGTCGTTCCACTTCATGATTGTGTCCCACTTGTTGTTTATTCTTCACAAAAAATACAGTTTTATATCTTTATGTTTGAAGCCTGAAATGTGGCAAAAGGTCGCAAAGTTCAAGGGGGCCGAATACTTTCGCAAGGCACTGTATGTTATATCATTAACACGCAGCTTCATTCCGTTTCGGTCTGATGACATAAAGGTTTAAACCAGCTCCACAAGTAAATATAGTTGATACAAACTCTAATTGAGTCACACCATCTCACCTCTTGCTTTGAGTTCAGTGGAGTGTTTACATCTCAAATACCAGTTTAGCCTCACACAGGTTTTAATTAGATTATGTCCTCTTCGCGCTAACTAGCAACATGGTTGTCATATGTTGCCATCTAAACAGTGTCAAGTAAGAATGGTATATGAAGTTGGATTGTAAATCTTAAGATTTCTAAACTATTGTGAACACTTGATTCATAAGCCCCTATAAGAAAAACACTAATGACAGTACACTCTTGGAAAAAGGGCTTCAAAAGGGTTCTTTGGCTTTCCCAATAGGATAACCCTTTTTTGGTTCCAGGTAGAACACTTTTTTGGTTCCAGGTAGAACCCTTTTTTGGTTTCAGGCAGAACTCTTTTGGGTTCTGTGTAGAACCCACTGTGGAAAGGGTTCTACCTCGAACCAAAAAGGGTTCTTCAAAGGGTTCTCCTATGGGGACAGCCAAATAACCCTTATTGGTTCTAGATAGCACCTTTTCTTCTAAGAGTATGCATGTTATAAATGGTTTATAATATCCTAAGGCATGCAAAATCCATGCACACCATTGTGACCATTCAAGGACTTCATTTCTGGGTACATGGTAGCTGGGGATTCTCTCTTTACTGTGGTTTTGTACATTACATTTTATTACTGAAAGTGGTAACAAATTAAAATGTTGTGAAATGCTAATATTTATTGGCCTTTAAGAGACAATAACGGAACAGCAAGAAACCTCAAGCTTGGTGTGTTGCTTATTCAATTCATAAAGCCATTTTTGTCCAAAGGTTTTTGCTTCTAGTAGTTCCATTTTTTTATTTTTTTTATGTCTCTCTAAAAAAATGTTTACTCAGTTTGTACACCAACACCGAGTTTTATCGAGGTGTCACTTTTTCCTCAGTTAACCATTTGTTACATTTTTGGGGGATCATTAATTGCAGTGTGTCACGAGAGAAAAATAAAAATCTTTGTCGACAATGATTTTGTAATTGGTTAATTTAAACACCTTTTGACAAGCTACGGAGGATTATACATGGTCAGTGTATTACATTTAACAATACCACCGTTTGTTTAAGGTTATTGTGCATAAATGTTGGTTGTAGCGTGACTTATTATATATCTTACTATGTCTAGTATATTGACAGCTAAGTGCAAAAGATCACAGCAGGCACTGATGATGCATCATAATTGACGCATCACAATGACATCCATCCACATTGCATCATTTCTAGGCCATACGTTTATGTACATGGGAGCAACAGGTAGGAAATGCACTACTACTGTAGAAAAATAGAGATGACAGTTATGATGATATCATGTCAAGGATAGGCCAAGTTGTAAGGATTTATTATCCCAAAAATTCACAACCTGAATTCATTACTTGTTTAGATGATTAAATACTGCATGTTTATTTTCCATAAATATAGCACAACTCACCTGCCCCATTTGATCATCTCAGCAATAATTGTAATATTCACCTAATGTTTCAATCAATTCTGGTTTTAAAAAATCCATACAAATGTTACATGAAAATATCCAGAATGAATCATGCCTTATGTATCAGGTAATTTTGGGTGGACTCTCATCAGGTCTAAAAGGACAGTGAGTGAGGGAATCAGTGTGTAATTGGACTAACACGTAAAATGCCCTGATACACTTGTCATTGAACAGTATAACGGAATGGACCTAGACCAAACAGATCCTGTGGACTACCTAGGCCAGCACCTATCATCAGAGCACCTATCATCAGAGCACGTATCATCAGCACCTCCAAATGAACTAATCACAGACTCACAATGTGTCCACCGGGGGCGGAACATTCCAATAAATGGGAATCACGCTGTTACTACTCAAACACAACCTGAGATGGCTTCATCCTCACCCGTAAGTTTATAGGTTATATAGGAACCATATTGATTGTACCAGGATGTGGACATGGGGCTAGGGTGAGGGTTGTGGTGATTTGATGTGGTTGGATTTTGATTTGGTTGTGGATGAGGCTAGGTTTAGGGTTAAACCAGGATGTGGTCATAGATAGATAGATAGTTTATTAGTCACATGTACAGGGATGCACATGTAATTGTGTGTGGGAGGGGGGGGGTAGGAAGTCGGGGCAGGAGGTGGACAGGAAGAGAATAGTGACTATTCAGGACAGGAAGAGCCTAGTGACTATTCTGCAGCCTGATGGTCTGGGGGTAGAAGCTATGAAGCTAGGTTGTGGTTGAGAGTTAGGGTTGTACCGGGATGTGGACCTGAAGCTAGGGTCAGGGTTGTGGTTGGAGCTAAGGTTAGAGTTGAACCATGATGTGGACCTGAAGCTAGGGTCAGGGTTGTGGTTGGAGCTAGGGTTAGCGTTGAACCAGTATGTGGACATGAAGCTAGGGTTGTGGATGGAGCTAGGGTTAGAGTTGTGGATGGAGTTAGGGTTAGAGTTGTGGATGGAGCTAGGGTTAGAGTTGAACCGGGATGTGGGCATGAAGTTAGGGTTAGGGTTGAACCGAGATGTGGACCGGGAGCTAGGGTTAGAGTTGTGGATGGAGCTAGGGTCAGGGTTGTGGATGGAGCTAGGGTTAGAGTTGTGGATGAAGTTAGGGTTAGGGTTGAACCGGGATGTGGACCGGAAGCTAGGGTTAGTGGTATAATACACCCTGGTTGTGTTTAGGCGTCAAACAGAAGAAAACCTGAAACAGGGAGGAACTACCTTGACTTGTTCAATAGCAAAAGTTCCTTTTCATTTTCTGTATGTACTCAGTCATTTTGTTTTCTCATCCGTCTAATCACCTGATTTACTTCATGAGCTAGAAAGTGATCATTCCTCAATAGCCTAGATAAGTAGGTCTTTATATCTTTCAACCCCATAAACTGTCCACAGATGCAAACGACTGTGACAGATTTGGTTTGCCATGCCCCTGCTCATGACCCCACCCCTGTCCCTGGCAATGACCAATCCAAACATTTTCTGTGGAGTGAGCTTCTGTACGTGTCGGACGAAATCGCCCACCTGCGCCAGGTGAGCCACTGTCTGGCCGAGTACGAACGGGTGCTGACTCGGCTGGAGTTGGAGAATTCCCAGCTGAGGAACATGGAGTCGGACTTGCTAGAGAGGGCCGAGGTCAGTGAGAGAGGCCTCAGGCTGGCCAGGGAGAGCCGCCGCCACAAGGACCAGGAGATCCACGACCTGAGAGAGGCCAACTGGGTCCTGGCTCTCACCACCGACAGGCTGAGAAAGGCCTGCCGGGAGAAGGATAGGTGTCTGGTGGATTGCCAGAACAAGCGGAGTTGGAAGCCTGGGAGAATGCTACCGTTTGTGGAGGAAGGGGAGAGGAGGTCATTGCTGGGCCATGGAAATAAGGGAGGTGAGGAAAGTGAGGAATGTGCTATGCAGCCTCCAAAATCGGTGGAGGAGAATGGCTCTCTGCACGAGAAGGGGGTGGGTGAGAAGGTGAAGCTCTACAGCAACTCTATAGCAGACTACAGTCTTTACCTACACCTCAAAAGAAGCGGCGGGGATCCGTGCTTTGAGATGCAGCTTCCATTGAGTTCAGAGGGGCCAGGTGTGGCTCAAGTGTGCCTTCTTCTAAGACAACTAGAGACCGAAGTCTACAGTCCGGGTAAGACTGATGCAAGCAGGAACCAAGCCATCTGGAACTTTGGTGCCAGCCTGGAGAAATTGCATAAAACATTGAAAGGAGGAGAGATAGACGATGAAGTGGAATATGTGATTAAGGATGATCAGAAAGGCTCTCCATGCACTAAAGACAGTATGGAGGAAGAAGCAGAAGAACTTGAGGAGTCTGAATTCATTGAAGAGGACTTTGTTGAGGTCTGTAGGCATATTCATTCATCCATTATCCCTCCCATCATACGTTTGAGCAAATGATCCATCTCTCACTACATCTTCTTTCTCCATAGGCTGTTTAAGTGGACGACAGCTGTGAAACACTGTGACTGCAGAAATGACTGTTTTTGAAGACATGCAGAGAAATATGTATTTCTTGACTCATTCTCCTTTGAACACCATCTGACTTCACTTCCACTTTATAACCCGGGAGTGTACAATAAAGGTCAAGTCACACATCTAAATGCCTCTGTGTACTATTTGATGGGAAATGTAATTTGTAATTTGTAATTTCATTTGTTTTAAAGAAATATAGGCTTACAAAATGAAGATATCTATCCACTTCCTCTCACAAAAAGTAAATTCAGGTAAATCCCTTCAGATGTGATGATGATGTGTATACAGTACCAGTCAAAAGTTTGGAAAAACCTACTCATTCAAGGGTTTTTCTTTATTTTTTACTATTATCCATATTGTAGAATAATGGTGAAGACATCAAAACTATGAAATAACACATATGGAATCATGTAATAACTAAAAAAGTGTCAAACAAATATCTGAGATTCTTCAAAGTAGCCACCCTTTGCCTTGATGACAACTTTGCACACTCTTGGCATTCTCTCAAACCGCTTCCCCTGGAATGCTTTTCCAACAGTCTTGAAGGAGTTCCCACATATGCTGAGCACTTGTTGGCTGCTTTTCCTTCACTCTGCAGTCCAACTCCTCCAAAACCATCTCAATTGGGTTGAGGTCGGGTGATTGTGGAGGCCAGGTCATCTGATGCAGCACTCCAGCACTCTCCTTCTTGGTCAAATAACCCTTACACAGCCTGGAGGTGTGTTGGGTCATTGTCCTGTTGAAAAACAAATGATACTCCCACTAAGCACAAACCAGCCGGGATGGTGTATCACTCAGAATACTGTGGTAGCCATGCAGTATGGCTGGTGGCATTGTCATGCTGGAGGGTCATGTCAGGATGAGCCTGCAGGAAGGGTACCACATGAGGGAGGAGGATGTCTTCCCTGTAACGCACAGCGTTGAGATTGCCTGCAATGACAACAAGCTCAGTCCGATGATGCTGTGACACACCGCCCCAGACCATGACGGACCCTCCACCTCCAAATCGATCCCGCTTCAGAGTACAGGCCTCGGTGTAACGGTCATTCCTTCGACGATAAACGCAAATCCGACCATCACCCCTGGTGAGACAAAACCACGACTCATCAGTGAAGAGCACTGTTTTCCAGTCCTGTCGGGTCCAGCGACTGTGAGTTTGTGCCCATAGGCAACGTTGTTGCCGGTGATGTCTGGTGAGGACCTGCCTTACAACAGGCCTACATGCCCTCAGTCCAGCCGCTCTCAGCTTATTACAGACAGTCTGAGCACCGATGGAGGGATTGTGCGTTCCTGGTGTAACTCGGGCAGTTGTTGTTGCCATCCTGTACCTGTTCCGCAGGTGTGATGTTCAGATGTACCGATCCTGTGCAGGTGTTGTTACACGTGGTCTGCCACAGTGAGGACGATCAGCTGTCCGTCCTGTCTCCCTGTAGCGCTGTCTTAGCATCTCACAGTACAGACATTGCAATTTATTGCCCTGGCCACATCTGCAGTCCGAATGTCTCCTTGCAGCATGCCTAAATCACGTTCACGTAGATGAGCAGGGACCCTAGGCATCTTTCTTTTGGTGTTTTTCAGAGTCAGTAGAAAGGCCTCTTTAGTGTCCTAAGTTTTCATAACTGTGACCTTAATTGCCTACCATCCGTAAGCTGTTAGTGTCTTAACAACCGTTCCACAGGTGCATGTTCATTAATTGTTTATGGTTCATTGAACAAGCATGGGAAACAGTGTTCAAACCCTTTACAATGAAGATCTGTGAAGTTATTTTGACATTTTTACAAATTATCTTTGAAAGACAGGGTCCTGAAAAAAGGACCTTTCTTTTTTTGCTGAGTTTATGTTTCAGTAAAATTGGATTTTTACCATTTGTAGCAATGGTTATCAACTGTACTGCAGGGATGGAACATAAGTCGCAGAAAATTGAGGTTGTGGTGGCAGCTGCAGAGAGGTATTTGGGTGTGTGAGACTTGACAGAGTTTTCTTTTTTTAACCAGGCAAGTCAGTTAAGAACAAATTCTTATTTACAATGATGGCCTACCCCGGCCAAACCCTAACGATGCTGGGCCAATTGTGCGCCGCCCTATGGGACTCCCAATCCTGACTGGTTGTAATACAGCCTGGAATCAAACCAGGGTCTGTAGTGACACCTCTAGCACTGAGATGCATTGCCTTAGACCACTGCGCCACTCGGGTGGTAGTGGTGCCCCATCCTTTCAGGTTGATGGCCTGAGGTAGGACTAAATATATTTAAATAGTGGAATATTTTTTGGGGGTGAGTGTAGTGTTAGATGGTAGGGTATTTGTTTGTTTATTTATTTTTTCAATAAAAGTGTAAGGGAGTTGTACTCGAGTCTAGTAGGTGGCAGTAATGCAACGTTTATTGGACGTCAACCGCTGTTAAACCTAATCGAAGAAGAAGTAGCAGCTAGGCTTCAGGGAATCACTACGTTTCATAGTGAAGGAGGCTTACTGATTTCACATCAAAATGATGACATTTCTACCTAAACTGCTTTTGCTAGTATTACTAGCTTTCCCAGCAACGATTATCATGAAAGGTGAGTCTATCGAACTGGAATTAGGTTGACTAGCTGAATTGAAATAGCTTTGGTTATTACAGCTAACGTTAGCTTTATGGAAGGCCACTGTCTGACAGTGTCCCATGCGCATTTTGACATATGCAAATATTATTTTCTGCTAGTACGGCATTGTAACTACTGTCCTTCTCAAATAAGTTTTTATCGCTTTCGATACTGGCTACGTGTTTTAGTACCTATTCGTTTCAAATGTAATTTAATAGATTCTTGCTCAGTCAAAAGTGGAAGCTACGGTAACTACAGTAGGTAGACTGACGTGTCCTTACCAGCCAACCAGTCATTCATGTAGCCAGCTATCTCGGTTTACTAAATAAGTTGCTAATTTGTATCTACACCATCACCTAGTTAAGTTTATTTCTGTTGTGCTGATTGTCTGTTTAATCTAGCTAACAATCTGTACGTGTGCACTTTGGTGGAATGTGTCTAGCTAGTACTACTAGCTAGCAGTTAACGTTGTCGATAATGAACAAAATTAGAAACGCAACATTTTCAAAGGTTTCAATGAGTTAGTTAATATAAGGCAATAAGTCAATTGAAATACATTAAATTAGGCCCTAATCTATGGATTTCACATGGGAATACCGATATGCATCCGTTGGTCACATATACCTTTAAAAAACAGTAGGGAGGGCATGGCTCAGAACCAGTCAGTATCTGGTGTGACCACCATTTGCCTCATGCAGCGCGACACATCTCCTTCACTTAGATTTGATCAGGCTGTTGATTGTGGCCTGTGGAATGTTGTCCCACTTCATTGGCTGTGCTAAATTACTGGATATTGTTGGGAACTGGAACACTCGGTCTTAAATGTTGATACAGAGCATCCCAAACATGCTCAATGGGTGACATATCTGAGTATGCAGGCCATGGAAGAACTGCAACATTTTCAGCTTCCAGGAATTGTGTACAGTTCCTTGCGACATGGGGACGAGCCTTATCATTCTGAAACATGAGGTGATGGCGGCAGATGAATGCCATGACAATGGGCCTCAGGATCTCGTCACGGTATCTCTGTGCATTCAAATTGCCATCGATAAAATGCAATTGTGTTCGTTGTCCATAGCTTATGCCTGCCCATCCAATAACCATATTGCCACCAACGTTCACATAAGCAAACTGCTTGCCCACGCAACACCATACACGTGATCTGCGGTTGTGAGGCCAGTTGGACGTACTACCAAATTCTCTTAAACGAACAGTACGTTCTCTGGCGACAGCTCTGGTGGACGTTCCTGCAGTCAGCATGCCAATTGCACACTCCCTTAACTTGAGACATCTGTGTCGTTGGGTGACCCAATTGCACATTTTAGTTGCTTTTATTGTCCCTAGAGCAAGGTGCACCCGTGTAATGATTCTGCTGTTTCATGAGCTTCTTGATATGCCATATGCCACACCTGACAAATGGATGGATTATTTTGGCAAAGGAGAAATGCTCATTAACAGGGATGTAAATCAATTTGTGCACCAAATTTGAGAGAAATTAGCTTTTTCTGCCTTTGTGGACAAAAGTGGACCAACACTTTACATGTTGCATTTTAAAAAAAAAATTGTTCAGTATATTAATAGTCTGATTTAATCAACAAATTGGGTAGTCAGATTAAAAAGGTTAAAGGTACATATCTGGCTATGTTGACAAAATCACTATATATCCCATCGAGCCAAGAGGGGAAAGGCTGCCCGTTTTCACAGTTCCAAGACCAGTCAGAAACTTCCAGCTAACCCGGCGCCAATGACGCTGGTGCATCTCCAAACTGAACTTAAGTAGCAATGATATCCTTCGCCACCATTGTCTGACGACACGACAGATGGCTTGAACCAGTCATGACTATTCCACAAACAAATCATTTGTTTCTTTCTAGATAATGTCTTATTTACATGATTGTATAACTAGCAAAGGAGTTTTGAAGTTGAGGGTGCAGTATTTATGAAGTTTGGCAATGAGGATGAAAAGCTAGCATAGTTCAGCTAGTTTATCCAGGGAAAACAAACTCTGACAGAATATAGCTGGACGCACATGAACACTAGACTAATTCAGGACACCGATTATAGTTTTTATGCCCTGATATCAGGATCTGGCAGCAAAGTTTTAATTAAACGATGGAAACTAATACATCAGATGACAAATATTTGAGAGCGAATCCATATATAAACCCAAAATCAGCTGTGTTTGCCAATAGTAAAACTACTCTTAAAACGATGTTTGAGTGAACCTGAATCCAAAAAATGTATAGTGAAGTCGCTTCTAGACACTGTAGACTCCTCCTCTTCACCATTCTATGCCTAGTCATCATCTCCTGTCACTCAATTCACATCAAAAACCATGATTTCAACATGGGACAAGCAGCCCTCTATTTTTGTCAAAGCCTGAAAATCGTATCTGTTGTTCTGACATTGTAGCCAGCAGTGTTTTGCTTGAGTGGTTCAATGTTAGAAGCTTGCGATATGAGTAATTTGATAATTCAATGACTTTTGCTAGGCCTAAAACCTGTGACTGTAATGAACACAAGATTTGTTAAACCTCAGTTTTAGTCCCTTGTTAAGATATTCGCTATGTAGCTAAACGCCCTTGCTGCAGCCATGGTAGGTCTGGTGATGTGAACATGTGAACATGACTTCTCTAACTCAAGTTAGTTTTCACAAAATTTGATTTTGTGAGATTTTAAGTTTGATTTATTTCCTTACAATCAATGCAGGGCCATTGGTGGCAGCCCAGGATGCTACTGAGGACGAGGAGGCAGCTGATGAAGATGCTGTGGATGATGTTGACGTGAACGCAGAGGATGAGGATGACGAGGCCGAAGTTGAAGATGATGAAAATACGGAATTGGTAAGAGATTAGGCTACTTTTGTCTACCTCCCTAGGCTTTTTTTGTGTAAAAATAAACAAACGCAATGTCTCTTTTGTATATTTTAGACAGAAGAAAAAGAGGAAGAGGAGGAGGAAGCCGTAGGAGGAGATGTGAAAGCCTCCCCCAATGCTGACACCACCATCCTCTTCGTCAAGGGAGATGGTAGGAGAATGGGCACAGACTATGGCTCGTCTCAACATCTGCATGTTGAATTTTGCACATAATTTCCTCATGATTGTTTTGAACTGCTTGTTTTCACTTCAATTTTAAGACTGACTTGTATTTGTAGATGGGTTGACTTAGCTACGATGCTTAAGATACATGTTTCAACCTCATTTGTTGGTGCATTCATTGCACATTACACTGAACAAATGTCTGCTCAATTACTTGAATGAAAAGGAATTCATCTGATTCTGACAAGCCTGTGGGCTTCAAATTCACCTTAAAGCCACCACTCCTACTCTTCTGTTGCTCTTTCTCCTGTCTTTTTCCTTCAGACTTCCCAGCTAACGACATTGTGAAGTTCCTGATGGGCTTCACCAACAAAGGCAGCGACAACTTTGTGGTGGAGTCGCTGGACGCATCCTTCCGCTACCCGCAGGACTTCCAGTTTTACATCCAGAACTTCACAGCCCTGCAGCTGGGCATAGTGGTGCCTGCCGGGCGCCAGGCCACATTTGAGTACTCTTTCATCCCTGCCGAGCCCATGGGCGGGCGCCCCTTCGGCCTGGTTATCAACCTCAACTACAAGGACAGCAACGTAAGTGGGCCTCGGCTCTTGTCTGTGATTAGTCAGCCATTCTTGATTGGCAATCATTAGTGAAAAAGACTATCAAGAATGGTCATGGGTGTTGTTTTTCAGTTTCCTTTTTCTTGGCAAGTGTTGAGATATAACTTATAGCTGTGAAGCTTCTTTCATTCATTTTATATAGTGGTGTGTGGCTGACGTCTTTCCTTTGCTTGTGAGGTTGCACTTTCATATGAAATGGGGAAAGATGAATGATAGTTCACTAGCTGGAGGTGATATCTGAGCCTCTCCCTTCCGCCTCTCTCAGGGTAACTTGTTCCAGGATGCTGTGTTCAACCAGACAGTGACCATCACCGAGAGAGAGGACGGACTGGATGGAGAGACGTAAGTGAGACTAGATGGGCTAGCCCTGTGTTGGAAGACTTTCAGAAGGGCTAAATGAAACCACTCTATTGGGGATGGCTGCCAAACAAACAGCCGCCACACCAGGTGTCTTAACTCCTCTCTGTCTTCTGTATCTCTAGGATCTTCATGTATGTGTTCCTGTCTGGTTTGGGTCTGCTGGTGGTGGTAGGCCTTCATCAGCTGCTAGAGTCCAGAAAGGTAAAGCTACAAAGCCGACGCCACTGAATGCAGAAGAATAATAGATTAAAGCTGCGCTATGTAACTTTTTGGGTGACCTGACCAAATTCAGATAGAAATTAGTTGTAGTTCTGTCATTCTCATTGAAAGCAGGTCTAAGAAGCGGTAGATCTGTTGTATGTGCACTTTCTCTATGCTTCCCATTCTTAAGTTTTGTTTTTGCGTCTTCTACTTTCTGTTTTGAACACCAGCTGAAAATACAATATTTTTGGTTATGGTTAATGTATTTCACAGTGGTTTAGATGGTACAATGATTCTCAACACTAAACTTGCTTTTTTTGTCACTAACTGGAATTCCTTGAACTATTAGAATTTTAGCTACCATGAAGTTGCGGAGCTATTTCTGCGTAGTGCAACTTTTAAGCATATTTTTCCTTTGTGTGCTTTCCTCGTTTTTCCGAGAGTGATACGAAGACCGAAAGATATGTACTTTCGATAGCTTTGCTGAAGCAATGCACCATGACCTGATTTACATAGAATGTTGGTAGATGAGCAGTCCAGAGAGAGAGGAATTAGGAGATGCCTCTTCACATTCATCAGTGGGATTCTCCCAGTTCAGATGATTGTCAGTTGATGAGTCAATGTCCTTTTTTCAGGTTGAACACAGTGAGAGTCAGAAAAGGATTCGAGCTAGTACCACTACTTTTCTGAGGAACATGGAGGTAGATAGGGAAAGAGGCTTGTTCGGTTTTAGCTATTTTGTTGAAAAGCAAGAATGAGGGCAAAATGTATGTATGCTCCACCATCACTACTACTAGGAAATGAATTAAAGTATAAGGACTAGGGGAACAATGTTGAAAAGGGTGTGGAAGATGGGTTTTGGAGATTGTTTCAATGTTGTATTGATAAAGTTCAAGTGTAACCCACACTAGAACATTTCAGAAGACTGAGGGGGATAAAGAGTTAAAGACAATTTTAGGGTTTTGTTTATGTAGAAGTCTAGTGAGTATAAGTTTTGTGGCTTCCTCAACGGTTCGGTCACTCTTGTGTTCTCCCCCACCCCGTGCAGAGGAGGCGGCCAGCTGCCAAGGTGGAGATGGGCACTTCTAGCCACAATGATGTGGACATGAGCTGGATTCCCCAGGAGACCCTTAACCAGATCAGTAAGTCCTCACCACTCACTCATTCAACATTATGCTAGCTAGTAGCCACAGGGGAGCTAACTGTTTTATGCTAGCCATTAGCCACAGGACATTATGCTAGCTAGTAGCCATAGGGGAGCAAGCTGTTTGTTAGCCATTAGCCACAGGACATTATGCTAGCTAGTAACCATAGGGGAGCAAGCTGTTAATGCTAGCCATTAGCCACAGGTCATTATGCTAGCTAGTAACCATAGGGGAGCAAGCTGTTTATGCTAGCCATTAGCCACAGGTCATTGTGCTAGCTAGTAACCATAGGGGAGCAAGCTGTTTATGCTAGCCATTAGCCACAGGTCATTGTGCTAGCTAGTAACCATAGGGGAGCAAGCTGTTTATGCTAGCCATTAGCCACAGGTCATTGTGCTAGCTAGTAACCATAGGGGAGCAAGCTGTTTATGCTAGCCAGTAACCATAGGGGAGCAAGCTGTTTATGCTAGCAGGTCATTAGCCACAGGTCATTGTGCTAGCTAGTAACCATAGGGGAGCAAGCTGTTTATAGCATTAGCCACAGGTCCAGTAACCATAGGGGAGCAAGCTGTTTATGCTAGCCATTAGCCACAGGTCATTATGCTAGCTAGTAACCATAGGGGAGCAAGCTGTTTATGCTAGCCATTAGCCACAGGTCATTATGCTAGCTAGTAACCATAGGGGAGCAAGCTGTTTATGCTAGCCATTAGCCACAGGTCATTATGCTAGCTAGTAACCATAGGTCATTATGGGGAGCAAGCTGTTTATGCTAGCCATTAGCCACAGGTCATTGTGCTAGCTAGTAACCATAGGGGAGCAAGCTGTTTATAACCATTAGCCACAGGTCATTGTGCTAGCTAGGGAGCAAGCTGTTTATGCTAGCCATTAGCCACAGGTCATTGTGCTAGCTAGTAACCATAGGGGAGCAAGCTGTTTATGCTAGCCAGTAACCATAGGGGAGCAAGCTGTTTATGCTAGCCATTAGCCACAGGTCATTATGCTAGCTAGTAACCGTAGGGGAGCAAGCTGTTTATGCTAGCCATTAGCCACAGGTCATTATGCTAGCTAGTAACCATAGGGGAGCAAGCTGTTTATGCTAGCCATTAGCCACCGGGGTGCCAGCAACAGCTGAGCCTAGGTTACTAACAGTATAAAGTGAAATATATGGGTATATCTTAGATTGGGCTGCATGGATTTTTTTTTTTTTAAGCTACAGTGTCAAATGAAATGCTTTTAAGATGACTGAAGTGTAAGCACATCCTAGCTGCTATGCCCCGTCCTTGCTGTGGTCCTCTTTCTACAGCCTACATGCTCCTCTATTGTGCAATCCCCTCTAGTTCACCAACTGCTGTCAGCTTTGTAAGTTGCAATGTTTCCATAGATGCCTGTTGTCAACTTTGGGGATATTTAACTATTCTAGAATTCTCTCTGTTTGTCTGGTGTTTCAAAACTACCTGTTCTCTTTCTGGGCATGGGTTCATTCTCTTTTCTCTCTCTCCCTCTTTCCTTGCGTCTTCAGTGCAGAGTCGGCGAGGTGAGGCTTCCCTTTCTATCAGGAGTGAGCGGTAGTAGTTTAGCTAAATGTTAAGTTTGCTCTAGTTGTAGTCCTAAAGAACGCATCTTTTCGACTCAACAGTGAATTAAATTAGCATATTCAGAAGCACTGATATCTCAATCATTGATTCATGTTATTCTCTGTTGTAGCATCTATGGTCAGTCAATTGGCTATGGTCACTGACGTCAGTCCCTAGAGACACTCCTCATAGGTCTGAAAGGGTCAATTTGATATAGACCTCATCGCCATATTTGCTTATGTGGAGTTCTACCATAACTCATCCAATTCTTACAGATCTACAAGCTGCTAGGTGTTGATTGTAGAAAGTGCCTATGCAAAAAGAATCTGATGCAAAAAGTGACATCTAAAAAGGACACCACCTGCAAACCTTCCCTAAACCTCTCCTGTCGTTTCCCCAGACAAGGCTTCCCCCAGACGATCTCCCCGCAAGCGGACACAGAAGCGCTCTGCTGGTTCAGACGAGTGATGGGCCCCCACCGCCCAGTTCTGCCTGACGCAGCCATAGCGCCAAACTTGTCAGCCGGGGAGAGGCAACAGCCTTCTCTCACCACAAAATCTCTTCACAAGAGGCCGGTTTCTACCGCTAAACTAGACAATAAATACCAAACGGACCCATTTTTATTTTTTATTTTGTTGAGGTGTTATCACAGGTATTGTGATGAAGAAATGGTTTTGAGTAAGTTTTTGTGAAGATTAAAGTCCTGAAAGATGGAGGGGATATTAGAGCTAGGGAAATGATGGTGGGGGATGATACACTTCATGTTTTTTTCTTTTAGGTAATTTTTCGGTTGTGACTGTCTTTCATTTTTTTACCTGTGGATATCTTTTTGAGGCAGAATAGTTTGTTTTTGGTATCCCGGAGAGCCATGATTACACACACCTGGTCTGTAAAAATATATATATAATGTTTTGCACTGGTTAATATCTACACATTTGTGTTTCTGTCACATTGTTCTCTGCTGCTTCGTGGCACAGAGGATGGCCGGCTTCGAATCTTGTCATTTGAAGTGCACTGCGATGTTTGGCCATCTTTCACGGCTTGGATGATTCGGTGAAGACATGAGGACATGGTAAACGGTCTTTTGTCCTCAATGTGCCTGTAAAAAAAACTTTAAAAAACAAACATGTTTTGTGTCATTTACTGTAAATTTGCATTCTTTATATTCCAAGGCTTGATTTATTTAATTTACACCTATGAATTAAGTATTTAATTTTTAAATCTGAGGATCTGAATACAGCACTGGTGTGTGTGTGTGTATACTGATGAGTGCCCTGCAATGCTAATTTAGTTTCTTGACTTGTCTGGGATAATTACTTGTGTGTTTTACAGGCACAGTACATTTACTACTGTACCACAAGGCCCCCCCATTTCATAAACTTCTGAGAGGGGCTTTGGACTAACTGTTTGGCACTGACTGTCAAATAAAAAAAAAACCACATATTCGCTATTAAATCTTCCACTCCCCCCCAACCATCTTTCTGTTGTGTGATTCATGGAGCTTTTTAATGACCATTTGAGAATAGATGGATCCCCCAAAAAAAATCCCCCTCTGTATATGAACTTGTAATGAAAACATATTGTAGCAACAACAAAAAACAAACATTTTTACAGCGCAGTATGAATGTGTTCATTTTGGACACTGGTGCAGCTTGATGTAGAAAACAGAAAATTAAAGTGGAGATGTATGTGCTATGTCTTTATTTACTGCAGTGTGCACTAATACATATTTTGTCTTCACTCTTGCTGAACACAATGAATTAAGTAATTGATTTGTGTATAATGGGTAGAGCAATAACTGCACAGCCCGGGATTAAAACAAACAGCACTGTGCAGAAATTGCATTTAGTCAAACATAACCTTTTTAAAAGTTAAATGCGATGTCTGTATTGTAGTTTGTTTGAATCCTGGGCCAGTATCTACAAAGCATCTCAGAGTAGGAGTACTGATCTAGGATCTGACCAGATAATCTTATTCATTATTATCCTTAGAGATACACTACATGACCAAAAGCATGTGGACACCTGCTCCATGGGCATTAATATGGAGTTGGTCGCCTCTTTACTGCTATAACAGCCTCCACTCTTCTGGGAAGGCTTTCCACTAGATGTTGGAACATTGTTGAGGGGACTTATGTCCCTTCAGCCACGAGCCTTAGTGAGGTCGGGCACTGATGTTGGTGTGCCAATTCATCCCAAAGTTGTTTGATGGGGTTGAAGTCAGGGCCATTTGAGTTCTTCCACACCATTACTATTGAAAGTCAACTTTGGGTATGAAAAACGGTGCCACCTCTTTCTACATTTTCTAACACAAATGGGGTTTCATTCTGGTCATGACTGAAATATCTAGTTTGTCAGCTAATGGTGCTTTCAATACAACTGGGAAAACTAATTCAAATCATGACGTCAATCTTCAAGTCGGAAAGTCGGGAGCTCTAGAAAGAAGACAACGTTTCCAACTTAGCATTCCGAGTTGGAACAAAAACGTTCCCGTATATTTAAAAAAGAAATAAATTGCGTTCCCAGTTGTTTTGAACACACTGAAGTCGGAAGTCGTTGATTTCCGAGTTCCCAGTAGTTTTGAACTCAGCATGAACTAGCCACTGTAGCTAGCCAGTAACGCCTCCAGTAGCCCTGTGGATATCCCTTCAAATTAGTGGATACTGCTATTTCAGCCACACCTGTTGCTGACAGGTGTATAAAATTGAGCACACAGACATGCAATCTTCATAGACAAACATTGGCAGTAGAAAGGCCTTACTGAAGAGCTCAGTGACTTTCAACGGTGAACAAGTCAGTTCGTCAACTTTCTGTCCTGCTAGAACTTCCCCGGTCAGCTGTAAATGCTGTTATTGTGACATGGAAATGTCTAGAAGCAACAACAGCTCAGCCACACAAGCTCACAGAATGGGACTGCAGAGTTCTGAAGCGCATAGCATGTGAAAATAATCTGTCCTCGGTTGCAACACTCACTGCCGAGTTCCAAACTGCCTCTGGAAGTCAGCACAAGAACTGTTTGTCAGGCCGAGCAGCCGCACACAAGCCTAAGATCACCATGCGCAAAGTCAAGCGTCGGCGGGAGTGGTATAAAGCTCGCCGCCATTGGACTCTGGAGCAGTGGAAACATGTTCTCTGGAGTGATGAATCAAGCTTCAACATCTGGCAGTCCGAATCTGGGTTTGGCGGATGCCAATAAAACGCTACCTGCCCCAATGCATAGTGCCAACTGTGAAGTTTGGTGGAGGAGGAATAATGGTCTGGGGCTGTGTTTCATGGTTCAGACTAGGCCCCTTAGTTCCAGTAACACTACAACATGAAATTACATTTTAGACAATTCTGTGCTTCCAACTTTGTGGCAACAGTTTGTGGAAGGCCCTTTCCTTTTTCAGCATGTCTATGCCCCCATGCACAAAGTGAGGTCCATACAGAAATGGTTTGTTGAGATCAGTGTGGAAGAACTTGACTGGCCTGCACATAGCCCTGAACTCAACCTCATCGAACACCTTTGGTATATATTGGCACACCAACTGCAAACCAGGTCTAACCAGGCCTCTTGTGGCTGAATGGAAGCAAGTCCCCACAGCAATGTTCCAACATCTAGTGGAAAGCATTCCCAGAAGATTGGAGGCTGACCAACTCCATATTAATACCCATGTTTTTGGAATGAGATGTTTGATAAGAAGGTGTCCACATACTTTTGGTCATGTAGTGTATCTCTGGACTTGTGGAATAGTGTGCGTGTATGAAGTGAGTTGTGTATTTGCATATGTCTTGTCTGTATTTGAGAAATAAAGAGTCAATATGTACAACGTTTAATATACATTACATGACATCTACAGCACACAAGTATAAATTATGTATTCACAGGACCTGAGTTCGAGAACCTGGAGTATCCCTTTTGTTTATTTGATCGTCCGCAAGAAATCGTCCAAAGCTTCAGGTTAGAGGGTCGTTCCACGAAATGAGTTCCCTTCGCATGCCTTTGATAGTTTAAGTAGAAATTGTGCCTGTTATATTACAGTGTTTTACAATCGCTAGAACCCATTTCTCAATACTTAGGTCACTTTTTCAAAACTCTTCACACAGTTCTCCTAACCAACTTTCAGCTTGGCACAGCAGTTCATTTCACACCCAAAATGCACTAAAACTACCAAAACACTTCATACATGTCTCAAATCAACTCATTCTTCCATAACACTAGCAAAGGCTGTCACCCAACAAGCACACTTTGTCACTCATAAAACAATGACCTAAACAACAGGTAGCATTACACAATGTTTTCATTACAAAACAAGAATGACACCTCTCTACTGTTTAGAATTCACTGCAGTATATGTTACAGGAATGTATCAGACATGATGCAATATGCTTCAATATGTTTTATGTCATTTTTTGGCATTGAATGATTCCAAAATCAAGAATTTGTATATACACCATCTACAGATACAGATACAGTAGCAATGCTAGTCAACCCTGTCTTCTGCATTTAGCCACAGGTTCTCATCCACATCACATCTTATGTCATCTTGGGCAATACACCTAGGAAATAATATTTTGGCATGCCTGGTCCATCCCGGGCAATCTTCTGCAGATATGTTCAGGCATCCAGCGTTCATTGTGTCCAGGAGGGACATTTGATCATGTGGATGGTGGTCATAAACCTTAAATTCCTCTATGGGTTTGAGGAATGGAGAGTAAGGTGGGAGGAAAAGTGACACCATCCTGGGATGGGCTGAAAACCACTCTGTGACTGCACGGGACTGGTGAAATGCCACATTGTCCCATAAAATTACAAACGTTGGCCGATTTCACCTCACTGCAACCCTTTCCTCACCTGGCACAAGCAACTCAGGAACCGTTTGTAATTGCCTTCCATAAAGGTCATCCAGGAATGAAATGAGACGCTCAGTGTTGTATGGCCCAATTTGCGGTTTGTGTAACAGCAATCCATCAGAGGATATTGCTGCACACATTGTGATGTTGGCACCCCTCTGGCCCGGGACATCCACAGTGTCTCTTTCCCCAATCACATTCCTTCCTCTCCGCCGTGTTTTGGCCAAGTTGAAACCAGCCTCATCCACAAAGATGTATATGTGGCGTGTTTGCCTGGCTTCAATCTCTATGACTCTCTAAAATAAGGCAACATAAGGCAATATAAGAGTAAGGCTATTACGGTAGTTTACATTATACCTAAAAACATGCCATTGTGTGCCTCTGCTCTGTTTGGTTTTGTTCAAAACCAGGTCTGTATTTTATAGTCATCTTACCTGGACATATTGGTTCCTGAGTTGCTTGACTCGTTCAGAGTTCCTCTCAAAGAGGACAGTGTACAACTGCTTCATCCTGACTTGATGTTGTTTCAGGACTCTAGAAATAGTTATGCTTACATTGTGAATATTTCTAAATGTAATGTTGGTTGCCAACACTCTGTCCCGAATCCCTGTGAGTTTTATGCCATTGCTTCTAATGATCATATCAACGATTGCAGTTTCCTGCATAGCAGTGAACATCCTACCTCTCCTGCCTGTGGGAGATAACCATTGGGTCCTAAGCAGAAATACAAAAACAATTACACCCAAGTGGGTTTGGAGGCTTTGCTCAATTTAGTTCTGTAATGTGCAGTTCAGTCAGATGGCCTTGCAGAATGCACATTTTACCTGTTGTTTTGCTGGAAATGTCTTACAATAGATGGCACTGTTGAGCATTGGCTGCACTCTCAGACCAGCCTCTCTCATTGATAGACCATGATTTATTACAGGATCAGTTATAGTAGCCCTAATCTCATCTGAGACTACAGCTCTTGATCTTCCTCTCAGTCTTCTTCTGTACCTCTCTCCCTCTCCCAGCCACTCTTCCTCTGTCAGCCACTTCTCTATCTCTGGCTGAGTCCATGTTTATATTGCAGTACAGTATTATTCCTAAGATGTCCCCTTCTGTATAGATGGTAATGATATTGAAAGACCAACACCTGGGTAGGTGTTCAGCTACAATGGGAATCAGCTGTGGTTGGTCAAATTGTTTTGATAGTATTTCATTTTTTAGATTTGGAATATATTTCAATACGGTATTACTGTATAAATGTAGCAAATTGCTTTCTTATTCAATTTTGTGTTATGTTAGGTTTTGAACTTAAATGTAAGAGTTTTGAATTGAGTATGTAAACATGTGCAAATTGGCCTGTAGGTACATAAGATTTTTGGTGGCGGTTGTGTATGAGTGAGAAAAGAATTCATGAAATTTGAAAGATATAGTCATTGAATGCATTTTGCGCCAAAGCAATGTAACATGATCCACAGATTAGCCATCAGACTGCTGTTGTGCTCACTGTGTGCAGAGTTTTGAAAAAGTGACCTAAGTATTGAGAAATGAGTCCTAGCGATTGTAAAAAAACGGTAAATTAAGTGCCTTTTAATATAGACCACATGGAAATTCCATAAATATGTTTTTTAATATGAATAAAGACTTGCTAAAGCATTTTGACATGTCTCTTAGTGCCTCTATGTGACTTCTCTGTGAATTAGAACCCCAAAATATATACATTTTCACCATTGTAAAGCCACAGTGTTTAGTGATTCATTTTAGTGATTCATTTTAAAGTAAAAAAAACAACAACCTGTCCCTCAGTTTAAGGTCAACCCTGTTACATGAACTGAACTCTCGTTTTAATATAGGAAAACTATTCCTTTTTCAAAAGGAACATTAAACATTATCAGTCAAATCATAGTCTAATAGCAGGTGACCTGCTTCTACTTCTTTTGGCCATTTTCTGGTGTTTTGTGTTGGAAAACTGAGTGGGTTGAGCATAACACGTCGTCAACCCTGTAACCCATAGTCAGACAGGCTAGAAAGTTATGACAATTACATTTTTGCATTCAATTGTCCCTCCCTGTTTGCACACAATAAGCTTCTAATTCCCCCTGTCACAAGGGGATGTATGGCTGATCTAAGATACTTATTTGGCACTTAATAGGCAATTACTATAGTAATTTCTTTCATTTCACCCATTGAGATTGGAAAATGTGTTTTTTATTAAGTTGATCAAGTTACACTACTCAAAAAGGGACTTATTTTGTGGAACGATCCTATAGTTTAAAAAAAGGGGCACCACGTGGACATGGGTGAATTTTGAGTATGTTCACTTTACACCCTACATTCATGGATTACAAGACACATGCTTGATTGATTCAAAGTGTATAGGATAGGGTTGCCCTGAACTGTAATATGCTGGCTTGGATATTTTCTTTTCACATTGTTCACGCTTTCCAGCAGCTATGGTGGACGTATAACCAGGGCAGCCCAGCATAGCTCGGGCTTGGCTCAGTTTGAACTTTGAGGCCACTTCCATGCTCAGGTTGCACAACTGATCTACACATATTGGACTCAATGGTTGTGATTCAACAGATATTTTTGCGCTACAACCGAGGGTTTGTCTGCACAAGAACTTTAACACAATCAGTGTCTCCAAAACAGCTGTGTAAACATTTTTGTAAAGACAAACTCTGTTGTATCACAACTGTTGTGTCAAATGTGTTGTACAAACTGTGTATACAGGGCCATACATAGTGTAAAACAAAATTCAAAGTACAGGTGATCAATGCAGGTTTGTGCCAGACAATAAAAGACACTACCAGGCCAGTTTGATTCACACCTTTCCTTAATATATCTTTATTGCTTTCATTTTTTCGACACAGAACAGCTTACATTTCTGATTCTGAAGCACTGTAATACCAGGAGGGAGGGGAGCAGTTTAGCTAACTTTAAAGGTTCTGATCCAGGCCCATTTATGAGGTGAGTTCTGGTGTGGCCGTAGCAGCGACACAGAGGGCCAGAACGTTCCACAAAGGGCCAGAACGTCAGACAGTGACACAGCCACTTTCATTGGTTTTTACAGAGTCACGATTTGATTTCCTCTTCAAATGAGAGAGGTTGAAACGAGAGGTGACTGCAATTTGAGGGAGGGGGTAACAATGTATAATCAATCAAAAGCAGACAAAAAAATGGGTATAGTATTAAAACAAGAATCCTGCTGACAGCACGCTCTCAACCACGAGGATTTTTTGCACAAGTTCATTTTCTCTGTTCTGCTGATTGCAGTTCACAGTCAAGTGCTAAATGTAGTGATTGACAGTTTTAATCGTAAAAAAAGAACTTGTAAGAACTTCTTGCAACTCAGGAAAATGAAGTATTGAATATGCATTTTATAAAGACCCTGAGAGCGAGATGGAGAGAAAAAATGAATCATCCATAATTGAACAAATTAGGGTTACATGCAAAACAAGCCTAAAACTCACCCATTATCTGAAACACAGTGAATTTCACAGTTTTATACCTATTTATATATCTGAGGAAAAAATTAATCTTAGCCAAACTAAAAATAATAAACAAAACAAAAATAGACCCACACAGTCTATAAACAAATACAAAGGTTGACATAAAGCTTTCAAATCAATAGTGATTATTGCTAATAGAAGTCCCGGGCCGATGCTGGGCGACCATTTTGTGGATTTGAATCCGGTATTCTCTGCAGCATCAATGTGGTAATAATACATGGCTTCTCCTCAAGTCACATCTATTCACCCCTCACCAGATTTCCAAATAAATACAATAAAACAGTCCATGTGCATTCTCATGGGACTCATAATCATACACCCACATGGGGTCAAAGGTATAATGAGATAAGCTGAGTGAGTCCCTTAACACAGTGTTTTTTTAGAACACAATTGCATTTAGCATTCTATTCTGACAATACTTTCCCAGTGCCTGAGAGCAGGATTGGGATGGGGGAGATACTGTGGTACGGCCACTAGAGTGCAGACTTTTTTCTGCATGGAGTACTTGCCTCGCCACCTGTTCAGGGGCAGAACGACAGATTTGTACCTTGTCAGCTCGGGGGTTTGAACTTGCAACCTTCCGGTTACTAGTCCAACGCTCTTAACCACTAGGCTACCCTGCCTCCCCCTCAATGTGCCGCACCTCCTCCTCTCCCCTCCACTTAATACTCTGTGTTACGTTCAAGTTCCAAACACAGCTCAGAAATTCACTTCAGTTCATTCTCTCTGATTGCTTAGCTGTTTATTGTCGTAGTAGATTTGTTTGTAATTTGTTAGTGCCATATGGGCAGTTGCCTGGCAGAGGCTGACTAGTCCAGTGCTCTCTGCTCTCGGTCCGTCAGCCTCCAGCCAGCCAATGCTGCCTGCGTCTTACCGCGCCATGAGGTTTGATTTGTTTGCTTCTGAGTTTTTTTTAAATATAAAATGAGACGGGAGAAAAACACATACATTTAGACAAAATTCAACCCCACAAGGTGACATGATTGACATTTGAGTCCCACCTCGGAAAAGATGCTCTTGAGGGGGAAAGGGGGGGGCGAGTGGTGTGGTGGAAGGTGGCTGCCTGAATGGGAGGCAGAAGGGCTACAAAAGTTCAAGTAGACAAAACAGAGTAGTGTTCCACCTAGCGCACGAGGTGAGGTTCTGCTTCAAAATAACACAGCAGAACCACAGGTAGGCCTTTAAGAACACAGTGACGGTTGGTTTTGGAAGACGTCTAAAGTAGCGGCAAGGAAATTAGTTGCCACTAAGGGGGAGGTGGACACAACACACGCTGGACACACGGGTGGTAGTACAGACACAGTACAAGTATCTAGGAACGCTAGAAAGTGACAGTGAGAGATATGGGGGGGTACACATATCAAGCCCTTTTGTTCTGGAAAAGTACATTTCCTCAAACACCTTATATCCCCCAACCTCTCCTGAACGAATAACACACACACACACACACACACAACACTCCCACATGCAACATGGTCAACGCACATGAAATTAAATGAGAATGATTCGGGGAAAAAAACACACGTTTCAGGCAAATATTGCCCATATCATGGCAAGATAAAGAGAGCCTAGGGGAACGCAACAGCATAGATCTCAGATATGGTACACTATCCATTGTCAGGTCTGTTTTCTTTGATTTGCCTCCTAACACCAAATCATGTCACAGTTCATTAATGTATTCTCAATACAAACAGAGAGACTGTTGATGTTGGTTATCAGGGATCATGAGAGAGAGAGTAAATCAAGTCTTTTTTCAGGATACCTTTGTGACAGCCTGGCGGGTATCTGCTGTGTTTCCAGTTACATGAGTGACTTAATCCCCACTGCTGGGGAACTCAAGTCTCTTCTCAGCATTGTTTTTAAGGTACGACTGTGGTTTAAATATACAATAACAGTTATTTTTGTCTGTCACACACTTGATCATTTAATATAAATCGGTCATGGTAAATTTGATTTCATTTATTGCTTATTCAAAGTTCATCTCATAGAATCCAAAAACAATTATGTAATCATCATAAAACGCTATAAAAATTTAGATCCTCGGTAGATAAATGTAGATAAAGATAGAGCAAAAAAACTAACAAAATAGAAGTAGTAAGGCACTTAGAAACAAGGTGTTTCTTCTTGATTTCATCGTCTTGCATTCTTTAGGAGTACTTCTATCTTATGGCACTGCGGCACATACAGCGGTCCACTGCATAAAGAGAACCAGAGACTGGGGGTAGGAAGGAAGGAGGGTGCCTCCCTCACTCAACGCCCACCAAGGGAGCCTCGCCAGCGGGAAGGATGTGCTCCAGGGAAGGCTTGGTGTGGATCTCCAGTAGGCCTTGGATGAAGCCTTCCGAGGGGCCATCGGGGTCTTTCTCTGGGGTAGTGGGCTGTGGGGCTGGGGACTCTGTGGAAGATTCTTTGGGGGTTTCTGTTGGCGTTTGAGTGGCTGCATTGCCATCTGTTTCTCTAGCCATTTCAGAGGCTGATACCTCAGTGTTTAGTTCTACATCTGTTTCAGAGGGTTCATCTGAGGTTTGTTCTACAGGTGGGTCAGGAACTGATTCAGAGACTGCTTCCGAGACTGGCTCAACGAGCGGCTCAGCTATGGCCTCTGTAGCTGACTCTGACTGGGCTGGTTCAGTGGTGGACAGGGACTGGGCCAGGGATGTGGGGCCTGGCAGAGGGGCCTCTTTCTCAGTTCCCTCGCCTCCCTCCTCCCTGGCCCCTCCGGTGCCTTCGCTCTCGTTTTCGGAAGGGGGGCAGGTGCTGGTGGGTGTGCACTCTCCCTCCTCACTAGCTGAGTCTCCGGCCGGGGCCTCTGCCCCGTTGGCATCAGCTCCATCTGCCCCCTCGCTGCCCCGCGGCTTCAGGTGGATCCGCTGGTGCCTCACCAGGCTGTGCTTAAGGGTGAAGGTGCGTTCGCACGTCTGGCACTTGTAGGGCCTCTCACCTGAAGAAAAATATAAACATGTACAGAATTATTTACAGCAGAACAGGGTCAGGTAAAACATATCTTTAAGGAAGGTAAAGCAACAATAAATGCATCAAGAAATAGCTTAGAGTATCAACCAGGGCCACAACTTGGGACGGGGGGACATGTCATCATCTCCCTCGGTTTTATCATTGGAATGTGATACAAAACGATGCAACGGTGTACTTTAGGACTACGCGGATGCCTCTGAGCGGTCCAGTAGGCTTTTTGGAGTGTTTATCCGACTGGATCAAAATAAAAATAAAATTATCCCGTTTCTATCCATATATATATAAAAAATATATACATAAATAAATAAATAAATAAATAAATATATATATATATATATATATATATATATATATACACACATACATACATACATACAGTGGGTCAAAAAGTATTTAGTCAGCCACCAATTGTGCAAGTTCTCCCACTTAAAAAGATGAGAGAGGCCTGTAATTTTCATCATAGGTACACTTCAACTATGACAGACAAAATGAGAAAAAAAATCCAGAAAATCACATTGTAGGATTTTTAATGAATTTATTTGCAAATTATGGTGGAAAATGAGACAAGATCGAAATTGGGGAGAAAAGGAGGGTAAAAGTAAAATCTATAAAGTGGGGGGCATATATATATATATATACTAATATACATATATATATATATATACACTAATTAAAACTAAATGCTTCACCTTTACAGGATAATTCGCTTTGAAACTAGCTTGCTATAGAAGGAATAAAACCATAGATTATAATAGGATTCACCATCTGGCACATTAACTAGCACTACGCAAGTCAAATACCTATTATAGTTGAACACAAGCAATAGGCAAAATTCCCCTACACCCATATATATATATATATACACACATTTTATTTTTACCCCCTTTTTCGATCTTGTCTCATCGCTGCAACTCCCCAACGGGCTCGAGAGGCTAAAGTCGAGTCAGGAGAAACATGACCCGCCAAACCGCGCTTCTTAACACCTGCCCGTTTAACCAGGAAGCCAGCCGCACCAATGTGGCGGAGGAAACGCCTTTCATCTGACGACCGAGGTCAGCCTGCAGGTGCCCGGCCCGCCACAAGGAGTCACTAGAGGGCGATGAGCCAAGTAAAGCCCCCCCGCCAAACCATCCCCACGAAGATGGGCTAATTATGCACCGCCCTATGGGACTCTCGACTCTGGTTGTGATACAGCCTGGGATCGAACCCAGGTCTGTAGTCATGCCTCTAGCACTGCAATGCAATGAGTTAGACCGTTGAGCCACTCAAGGACCCCCCCCCTCCTGACTTTTAAAACCAAAGTTGCCCCCTGGTATCAACTAGTACCTGTGTGCGAACGCATGTGTCTTGTCAGATCCTGCAGTGACCAGAAGCGTTTGCTGCACACGTTACAGATCTTCTTCCTCTTGTCCGCCTTGCTCCCCGACCCTCTGCCTGCCTCTCCTTCATTCTTTGGTTCTGCTGCCCCCTCCTCGTCACTTCTCTCCTCCTTCTTCTCCTCCTCCTCTGAACCACTGTCCATCACGCTGCCCACTCCCTCGCTTTCCGGAGCCTCCTTCTCTCCCTCTCCCTCCTCCTGATCCTCCTCCTCGGCGGTAGTTGTAGTAGTGTTGGGGAAATCCTCTGGGGCAGGCCCAGTCTCCTCTGTTCCACAAGCCTCTTCGGGGGGTGCAGTCTCACACAAGTGTGCCTTCTCGTGGCGAGCCAGGGTGGCGGCATAACGGAAGTTTTTCTTGCACCTCTTGCAGGTGTACTTGGAGGGCTCTTGGTCCTGCTGCTGGGCGGCCGCCACTCTATCTGGCTCGGCCACCGCCACCACCTTATCTCCAACCAGGGAGGTCTGGGGCTGCTGGCCTTCTGACGAGAACTTGAAGTCGATGAGCTTGCTGGCGAAGTTGAGGTCCAAGCTCTTGTTGCTCTGCGAATCGTCGTTGTCGTCATTTTCAATGTTGTTGTTGTTGGATTGCGGTTCCATCTCCCCTAGCAGCAGCTCAGCAGTGTCTGGTGTTTGGTCTGCGCTGGGCGACTCGGATGCAGAGCTTTTCTGATCGGGGTCCATGCTGCTCAGGTCCAGAGCCTCTCCTGCAGTCTGCTCATTCTCAGAACTCTCTAGAACACACACACAAAATGAACTGCCAAATTACAGATAGATAGGTACAGAATGGTAACCTACAGATCAGACCGTATATTACAGTACAATACAGTACATTACAGTAGTTTCTTACCTGCGCTGTCGTGTGATCCCTCATCGCCATCCTTGTTCTTGGACATTTGGCCGTTGCGGCGCAGCGAGCGGTTGGTCACGCCATGCTTGCGCAGCAGGTGGCGCTCACAGTTGGACTTGGTGGAGAAGAAGGCGTCACATTTGGGACAGGGGAAGGGCTTCTGACCTGTAGCCGACAGCACATTAGAGAAGACTGAACGTCACATTAGAAGTATTAGGGACATGTTGTGGACCCACAGGAAGTTGTAAATATGCTAAATGCAAGCAGTTAGATGTATTTCAACATTACTGTGTGTTGGGTATTTAGGGAGTTATCCCATCTGTGTCTGTTTCCATATGGCTTACCAGTATGTGTGAGCATGTGCCTCTGCAGGGAGCTGGCCCAGGGGAAGACCCGGGGGCAGAAGGGACAGGTCATCTTCTGCACTGAGTTGGAGTAGGCATTCTTCTTCCCTCCTTTGGACTGGGGCGGCACAGAATGAGGAGGCGACTCTTTCTCCTCTCCCTGGCTCTGTCTCCCCTCGTCCCTCCTTCCAAGCTCCACCGCACCCGTCCGCAGGTAGGTGCTGAACTTGTTAGCGTCGGTGGTGGCTAGCATCTTCTCCACGCTGGCAAACTCCCCACTGGACTCCAGGTCCATGCCGCTGTCTGTGTTTTGCTCGGGCGTGAGCACACGGGCAGGTGCTATAGTCTTGGCCTGGCTCGCTGGCTTCTTCCTAGTGCGCTTTCTGGACGAGCCCTCTAGGGGGAGCTCTTCCATCGAGGCTTCAGAGCTGTTGTCGCCCCCAACTAAACGCTCCGGTTCTGCCTGAAGGCCGTTGAGGCCGGCGCCAGCCTTGTTATCCGGCGTGGGCTCCCTCTTGAGCAAATCTGGAGCCGTTGAGACGGAGGAGATGATCTGGGCGATGGAGGCCAGAGGGGGAAGCTCTTTCAGGGAGGAGGAAGAAGAGGTCGGTTTGGGCAGCAGGGGTTTGAGACGGAGCGCCCGGCCTGTGGCAGTAGGGGTACTAATGAGAAGCGGGGAGATGGTCACTGGGGGGAGCTGGTAAGAGCCAGACTGGGGGGTCTTCAGATTCTCCTCGTAGCTCTTGTCCAGCTGAATTGCTGAGGGGAGGTGGTCCAGTACACTGGGGAAGGGCAGCTCCTTTTTGATCTCTCGACGCTCCACGCTCATCGTGTCAACAGCAGTGGCGTCTCTCTTCAGCCTCTTGTTGGGGTTCTTGGGGATGGACAGGTCAATAGGTTCCATGGAGCAGTCGTAGGCTACCAGGCTGAACGTCTCCAGTTTGATCCCAGGAGAACCGGCTAGGCTCCCTGAACCGCTGCTGGTTCCACCCCCCCCGCGGCTCTTGTTGGAGAAGTCCAATGGCTGATCCAAGTCACCGGAGGAGGAGTAGATGCTGAAATCTTCCACCTTGACCGGCTGCATGGTGGCACTGGGGGTGGGCGTAAGGCCATTGAGAGCCATGGGGCTGCTGGAGCTGGCCCTGGAGGTGGTGGCTGTGATGGCGGGGAGAAGGGTGGCAATGTGCTCCTCGATCTCCCGCTCCTGCACCTCGGGATGTTGCTTGAGCATGTGGTGGATGCAGTTCCTCTTGGCCAAGAAAGCCGCCCCGCACCGCCGGCACTCAAAGGGCTTGCGCTGGCAACCGTTGTGGGTGCGTAGGTGGATCTGGAGAGCCCGGTAGCTCTTTAGATCCTCACCACAGAAACGGCAGGCGGTGTCGCCGGCGGAGGCCAGCTCCAAGGGATCCTGGGTTGTGGTCGACGAGACGTACTTGATGTTCTTCTCGATCTCTTTCCTTGTGTTCTTCATGTGCTTCTTGCGCAGGTGGCGCTCGCAGTTGGCCTTGACGGTGAAAGGGTAGTGGCAGACGCGGCAAACGTAGGGGCGCTCGCCGCTGTGCGTGCGCAGGTGGCGGATAAGGGTGGCCTTGTCGGGTGCCACGTAGTCGCAGATGTTGCACTGGTGCGGCAGGATGCCCAGGTGGAAGCGCATGTGCGCCTGCAGCACCCCGGAGTAAACAAACACCTGATCGCAAAAGCGGCAGGGGTAGGAAGCCTTGATGCCGCCGCGGTTGGAACCCCCTGCCCCCTTCTTCCCTCCGGCCGCCTGGCCCTCCTCTTGTTTGATTTGCAGCTCTGTCGAGTCGTTGGGCATATGGGCATCGCCCATGCAGTCCGCCTCCATCTGCATCTTCTCCAGGGAGGCTTGGCTGCCCGAGGAAGAGGAGGACGATGACGAAGACTCTTGGGGCATATTGAGCAGCTGGCTGGCCGGCGGGGGCAGGCTGGGGCTGATGCAGCCCAGGGAGGCCTGCTGGGTGCTCTGGAGCGGCGGCAGCGTGGAGGCAGCCAGGCTGGAGCGTGGTGCCACCATGGGCTTTGGCTTCAGTGGGGGCATGAGCTTGCAGCCGGCCGCCTGGCCCTGGCTGGACACTCCCCAGTGGGGAGCCTTGGCCAGGGACGGCAGGAGGCCCATCTGACCGGGGGCGGTCGAGGCCACCTTCAGGATCTGCTGGATGTCAGCCAGCTCCATCAGGCCAGCCTCGCCACACACAGGCTTGATCGTAGAACCACCACCTGGGTGGAAGAGGAAGCCTGTGGGGAAAGGCTGCAGGGAGAGCAGGCTGAGGGCCTCCCTCTGGGACAGGCCCTGCAGGGACGAGGCCGCCACCAAGCCGAGGCCGCCGAGGGATCCCGCAGCCGCGGAATCGACCTCCTGGGGCAAGGTGGAGGCCAGAGGCTCCACCTGGATGACCCGGATGCTGTCCAGCTGGGCTTGCCGGACCTCATCCTCCGAAGGCTGAAGCTTGACCTGGGAGATGTGCTGCAGACCCAGGGTCTCCAGGAAGCTGGCCTGCTGAGGGGCCGGGGTTGCCGGCTTCTCCTGGGCTGCGGGGGGCTCCTGGGCGCTCCCTGTGGGTGACGGTTGCTGCTGATGAATGGTGGTCTTGTGCAGGACCAGGGCCGAGAGCAAGGGGAATCCTTTGTCGCAGGCTTCACACACGAAGCGGTGGAACTTGCTGGTGCACCGGCGGAGGTTGGTCTCACACCAGACCTGTTGGTGAGACAGACAGGGGGTTAGAGTGTGGAAGAGCAGACTGAGATCTCCTGTGATAAGATGACCAACATACCACCAGTATCAGTTTCATAATCATAATAATGTGTGGAATCAGTATCAGTAGCATTGTGAGCATTAGCAACATGATTCTGTCCATCATTTCTCCTCTGACCTGGGCGATGTGGGGAAACTTGTGGCAGGAGAAGTCAATGAAGGCCAGGTCGTTGAAGCCAGAGGGGATGGAGGGGTTGTTCTGGATGAAGGGCTGTCCGCCGGGGTCTATGGGCAGCTGCTTGTGGATGCCAGCGTTGTGCCGCAGCAGGCCGCGGTGGGTCCGGAAGGAGAGGCAGCACAGGTCACACCTAGAGACAAGACATAGAAGATCGATATATTTAAGCAATAAGGCCTGAGGAGGTGTGGTATATGGCCAATATACCACGGCTAAGGGCTGTTCTTATGCATGACGCAACGCGGAGTGCCTGGATACAGCCCTTAGCCGTGGTATATTGGTCATATATCACAACCCCCCGAGGTGCCTTATTGCTATTATAAACTGGTTACCAACGTAATTAGAGCAGTAAAAATACATGTTTTGTCATACTTGTGATATCAGGGCTGATATACCATGGCTGTCAGCCAAATCAGCATTCAGAGCTCGAACCACCCAGCTTATAAAATATTATATATGATATAATATCTACTGTGTTGTTGTTTTTAACTGTACTTTTACTCATGTAGTGCTGCATTGTAGTCTGGTGCAAGAAACACACTTTATAAATCAAATTGTTTGTGTGGATAACTCCCAGCGTAGCCTGTGGCAGTGCTGGCTCGGGCCTCGTTAGCCGCTGAGAGGGACAGCTGCTCAGTGTCTCCCACGGCCAGCCCTCTTATCGGCCACCGTGTGGCGAGGTGTCCAAGGGGATTGCACACAGCTTTATCAGGACGTGTATACAGAGACACACCTAAGGAAGGACCAAATGTGTCTGAGCGCCTCATGGCCCACCTTCTTCCCTGCCTAGACTCACCTCCCCTCATCCCACTCACGCTGCTCCCCTCCCCCAGCCCCCTCCCCTCCCCTGCCCCATCCCACTCATGCAGCTCCCCTCCCCTCATCCCACTCACGCAGCTCCCCTCCCCTCATCCCACTCACCCAACCCCCTCATCCCATCCCACCCCACTCACCCACCCCCTCATCCCTCATCCCACTCACCCAGCCCCCTCATCCCACTCACCCATCCCCCTCATCCCACTCACCCACCCCCATCATCCCACTCACCCAGCCCCCATCATCCCACTCACCCACCCCCAGTGGTGTAAATTACTTAAGTAGTACTTTAAAGTATTTTTACTTAAGTAGTTTTTGGGGGTATCTGTACTTTACTATTTATATTTTTGACATTTACTTCATTACATTCCATAAGAAAATATTGTAAATTTTCCTTGACACCCAAAAGTACAGGTCACATGTGGAATGCTTAGCAGAACAGGAAAAAAGTCAAATTCACACACTGATCAACCAAACATCCCTGGTCATCCCTACTGCATCGTTTGTAAATGATGTCCCCCTGGATTTCCATAAATAAATACAAATCAAGAAAATGGTGCCATCTGGTTTGCTTAATATAAGGAATTTGAAATGATTTATACTTTTACTTTCGATACTTAAGTATGTTTTAAACCAAATACTTTTTAGATTTTTACCCCTCATCCCTCCCGTGGTTTCACACCTCTGTGTGCCTGCTACTGTGGGTGTGTGGTGGGTAACCTGTGTACACATTCATTGGGGGTGCCTGTGTGTGAGAAAAACTGTGTGTGTGTGTGTGTGTGTGTGTGTGTGTACATCTGTGGGAAAGTATGTGTGTGTGTACATTTGTGGGAAAGCCTGTGTGTGTGTTTTCTGTCTCTCACACAGGTCTGCAAGAGCCCTCTAATAGCACAGAGGTTGGCTCAAGCCCAGAGAATTACCGTCCTCCGCTAGAATGGAGGCGCTGCCACTATACGGGGTGTGTGTGTGTGTGCATCCGTGCGCGTCACTGCAAGCCGAATGCGTCGTTTCTCAGCTTCTTAGAAACCGTGTACAAAGAGGTACCCAAGCCAGCCAGTGCAACAATATCCTCTTACCTGGCCGTCTCAACTCTTGTGATTAACTGGGATTAGGGCTACATTTGCAGCACTTCCTACAATAAATAATGAGATTGCTGCTCAAGTCAACTACAGAAAGGCTGCATCTGTCTTCTTTTCAGTTCAGACAAATACATTCCTATGTGTGAGTTATGAGCGGCTATCCATTCAACCCAAGTTGCGGTTGGAGTTGAGTCGCTATGGTGATCTGGAGATTGTGATGCCTCCATGGAAACGGACCCACTCCCCCCTTCCGTTGTCGAGCTGACCACGTCCCGACGCTTCCCCTCTGTGACTCATTAAACCACCCCCCACCCTCACTCCTCCATCACTGCTCCCTCCATCCCTCCCTTTCTGGGGAGAGCCTCCCTGCTGCCTCCCCACTTTTTAACCATCAGGGCCTTGCACCACAGCATCAGTGCCCCGAAGATAATGTCTTCCAATGAGGAAGAGGGCACCGTGACAGGCTTTAGCAGTATGATGGACAGAGACCACGAGGTGCATAGGACCAGGGTAGAGGGAGGGCAAAGGTCATTCGGTCTGTGACCATAGCATTGACCCCTGATCCTGGTGGCCTTTATGACCACTACTGTCACCCTCATTTTAACTTGTTCATTAGCCTGTTCTGTTGTTGACACAGGCCTTTTGGTTGCTGTGGCAACATCATTTGGACAGAGCCAGAATGGATTTTGGGATTTATCACCCCACATTCTATCATCAATTCTAACTGTTGATTTGATTGTCACCAAAATACACTATATATACAAAAGTATATGGACACCCCTTCATTAGTGGATTCGGCTATTTCAGCCACACCTGTTTCTAACAGGTGTATAAAATAGAGCAGACCGCCATGCAATCGCCATAGACAAAACACTGGCCAAAAAAAGGCCTGAAGAGCTCAGTGACTTTCAATGCGGCACTTTCAAAGGTTGCCACCTTTCCAACAAGTCAGTTTGTCAAATTTCTGCTGTGCTAGAGCTGCCACGGTCAAATGTAAGTGCAGTTATTGTGGAAACGTCTATGAGCAACAACGGCTCAGCCACAAAGTGGTAGGCCATACAAGCTCACAGAACGGGACCATCGAGTGCTGAAGCACGTAGCATGTAAAAATCGTCTGTCCTCGTTTGCAACACACAACCGAGTTCCAAACTGCCTCTGGAAGCAACGTCAGCACAATAACTGTTTGTCAGGAGCTTAATGAAATGTGTTTCCATGGCCGAGCAGCCGCACATAAGAAAAATATCACCATGTGCAATGCCAAGCGATGGCTGGACTGGTGTAAAGCTTGCCACCATTGGACTCTGGTGCAGTGGAAACACGTTCTCTGGAGTGATGAATCACTCTTCACCATCTGGCAGTCTGACGGACGAATTTGGGTTTGGAGGATGCCAGGAGAACGCTTCCTGACCTAATGCATAGTACTGACTGTAAAGTTTGGTGGAGAAGGAATAATGGTCTGAGGTTGTTTTTCATGGTTCAGGCTAGGCCCCTTAGTTCCAGTGAAGGGAAATCTTAACTCTAGTGCATACAATGACATTCTAGACAATTCTGTGCTTCCAACTTTGTGGCAACAGTTTGGGGAAGGCCCTTTCCTGTTTCAGTATGACAATGCCCCGTGCACAAAGCGAGGTCCATACAGAAATGGTTTGTTGAGATTGGTGTGGAAGAACTTGACTGGCCTGCACAGAGCCTTGACCTCAACCCCATCTAACACCTTTGGGATGAATTGGAAAGCTGACTGCGACCCAGACCTAATCACCCAACATCAGTGCCCAACCTCACTAATGCTCTTGTGGCTGAAAGGAAGTCCCCCCAGCAATGTTCCAACATCTAGTGGAAAGCCTTCCCAGAAGAGTGGAGGCTGTTATAGCAGCAAAGGGAGGACCAACTCCATATTAATGTCCTTGATTTTGGAATGAGATGTTCGACAAGCAGGTGTCCACATACTTTTGGTCATGTGGAGTTACAATTTAGTAACACTGTGACATATCAGCTACCTGTTGAGACTTGTACTGCATTTATGCCATCAATGTATTTCCTGTGTGTGTGTGTGTGTGTGTGTGTGTGGCTCCAGTACCTGAGCGTGGTGTCGGGGTGTGTGTCCATGTGGACTTCCAGGTCGTACTTGCAGCCAAAGGTCTTGAAGCAGATCGGGCACGGCAACACCTCATCATCCCCCTGGCCTGAACCCAACTCCTCCAACACACTCTCCTCTAGCACCTGGACACACACACACACACACACACACACACACACACACACACACACACACACACACACACACACACACACACACACACACACACACACACAGAGTTAACAATATTAATGACTTCATTGGAAATGTAATGCGGTGGACTAGAGGAGATGCGTGCACACATTTGACAGTGTGTTGAAGTATGTGTGATTTTCTGTGCGTGTTACCTTTTTTTTGGCCGGTTCGTCGCTTCGCTCCTTGTCCTCGTCCATGGCTGACCTCCTCTTGGCGGAGGGGCGGCGTCTCTTGGTGGGCAAGGGAGGGCTGGTGGGAACGACGCCAGCTGGGTCTTTGTCATGGATCTTCATATGTCTGCAGGGACGAGACAGACAGGAAAATACGTCAGAACAGAACAAAACAAGCCAGGTACCAATCGGTTTGTGCTTTAGCCTACTTCATTATCATGACAATGCAATCAGGAGTTGACAGGAGAGCAGAAATAGACTGGCTACTATGGTCGTTGAGGAAAAGTTTGCTGGCTAACTCAGTGATCCTGCTTTGTAACATGCTTGTAGTATCCTCTTAAAAAATGCTGGATTGATGTACACCACTGATTTCATTGCCTGTACTTTGCAGCGAGCCTCAGATCTACTGAAGAGACAGTGTGGATGGAGGGTTGCCAGGTTGGGAAGCTGGGCTCAACACACACACACACAATCGGGAGGATGGAGAACAATGGTAATAGTCTTTAAATTGCTCCAACTATCCAGCCAACTCAGCAGGCCCATATAAAGGCCTAACTCCGGACCAGGGAAAAGGGTCGTGGGGGTACCATCAAGGGCAGTCATCTCCATTAGGGTAATGGCGGCTACGGTGGAGCCCTTTCCATATTATATACTGAACACCAATATAAACGCAACATGCAACAATTGCAACAGCCCTGGTGGACATTCTTGCAGTCAGCATGCCAATTGCACGCTCACTCAAAACTTGAGACATCTGTGTCATTGTGTTGTTTGACAAAACTGCACATTTCAGAGTGGCCTTTTATTGTCCCCAGCACAAGATGGACCTGTATAATGATCATGCTGTTTAATCAGATTCTTGATACGTCACACCTGTCAGGTGGATTATCTTGGCAAAGGAGAAATGCTCACTAACAGGGATACAAACACATTTGTGCACAAAATTTGAGAGAAATAAGCTTTTTGTGCCTATGGAACATTTCTGTGATCTTTTATTTCAGCTCATGAAACATGGGACCAACTCTTTACATGTTGAGTTTATATTTTTGTTCAGTATATATGTCACATTGTCTTCTCTAGAAACATTTACAGGGATAGTTCAGCTATTTATTTTTCATATTTGTGTCATTCAGATATAGTTATGCAGTTGAACATAGATGATGTTTATTTGTACTGTGGTGGATGTTTGACCACAAAAATAAGCCTGTTTAGACAGAGGGTGTCCTCTGGAAGCCATTGTTGCTGCTGCTAACTTCCCTCCTCCAACACCACTTCACCACACAACATTTCAGCTGTCGGGCTATGTCACATAGAGGAGAGAGGGGGGAGACAAGGAGGGAGACAAGGAGGGGTGTACAGAGAGAGCAGGAGTGAAACAGGGAGAAAGATGTGCGGAAGGATAGAGATGTGTGGAAGGATAGAGATGTGCGGAAGGATAGAGATGTGCGGAAGGATAGAGATGTGCGAGGGACAGCGAGGCGGTAAGAGAGAGAAAGAGAAGAGCTGTCACACGGGAGTTCTAAAAGACAGGCCTGACTATCAGCACAGGAAGTCATGTTATCTATGGGGGAGTGTGGGGGGGGAGTGGTGAGGGATGGGGGAGGAGGAAGAGAGGGTAGAGAGGGAGGAGGGACAATGTATAGCTGGGGGATTGGGTTCAGGCAAAGTGAACTGTTAACTAACTCCATCAAGATAAATGTGACTTGAATGTGTTCTTCGGAAGCTGATGACATTATTCTAAACTGAGAGAGGGGTCAAAGATAACTGCAGAGCTAGGAGAAGAGTGATGAATGGTGGTGGGGGGGGTCACTAAACCATACAGGAGTCCTTTTTCTCCCCCCTCCCCCTCTAATCTGTCTGGTGAAAGGTCAAATGCCATCGGTTGATTTAAGGAAATGTGTGTGTGAGTGTGTGTGTGCGTGTGTGAAGGGAGGGGGGACAGGAGGACTAAGACCCTGGCAAACACATCAGCACATCCCTGACGGGCCTAGCCCACAGAGCCCTGCATCAGTAGCCAGTCATTGGGCCTCTGTATGTGTGCTAACATTTCAGTGTGTGTGCTAACATTTCAGTGTGTGTGCTAACATTTCAGTGAGTGTGACTGTGTACCCATACATCTGTGTTGGCAAGTTGCTGCTTGAATAAAGATGGGTGCATGATTGTGCAATTGTGTGGGCAAACTTTTTTGTGAGTGACTTTGATAGTGTGTGTGCATGGATATGTGATATAGCTATGTCTGTGTATACATGTGTTTGCGTAAGAGTGACTACGTACGTCTGTGTGTGTGCCAGTGTCAATAAGTGTGTTTGTCTGTGTAAAACTGTGTGTATTCGCCAGCATCAGAGAGGAAAGGTCAGCCAGCGCAGGGTAGGCAGCACAGGTCTCGGCTTTCACTCTGCCGTCAGTGCCTGAGTTATAAATAGCAGGCAGGCAGCGAGCTGGCCGCCCATGTGGGGACCTGACAGGCAGCAGCCGCATCCACCTGGACTCTGACCCCCGGCCACAGCCAATCCCGAGAGAGCCAAACTTCCATGTCAGCACAGCGAGATTGGATGAAGCCAACTTGTCTTTGTGTCACCTCAGACACTCTCCTCAATTCACCTGTCCTGCCTACAAGACATTTCCACAGTCTATCAAGTTGGTTGATGTTTGATCAGCACCTGAGGTTACCATGTGACAAAATACCTTGTTATCTATGCTGGAAGATAATAATTTATTTTTTAAATAAAAAATCTAAAGAAATGTGTAATTTGCATGAATCATCAGGACATTGTAGTGCTCTGAGGCACTCAGACCTCACATTACACTAAGAGTAAAAATACACCACCTTATGAAGATGATTTATAGTGTTCTTATGAGAGAAAACAAAAAGAAGAGACAGAAAAAGAAAGACAGAACTCCTCAGACTGTGACAGTGGGGGTTGATGATTCAACAGGTCTCTTCTCATCCAAACTGAAAAATTCCACTGCACCAGCACAAAGGCTGGACAGGGGGCGCCGTAGCGTCAAAATGCTGCTCCCTGCTCTTGTGCAATGTCACACCAAGGGCATTCCTCCTTACCATCGCAGCTTCTCTCTCTCCTTCTCTTCTAGCACACTTTAATGTCCTCACTGTTCTGTAAAGAGTTAAAGCAAGTGAAAGCGCACCATCCACTACTCACTGGCTCAGTCTATTCACCAGGCCCTTCATAGGGTTGGGGTGCATCTCCTTGGCAACCGGCTCACAACAGCAGGCCCCATTTCATTTGATGCTCCGGCAACAAAATGGCTGCTCCACTGCCAGTCATATGGACAGCTCCATCACATCAGCCCAGAGCTGGATGGATTCAGTACCGTGGAACATTCACAAGGAAGATGGCAGATAGAAATAGAATGAATAGAGCCCACTCCATCTCAGTGTGCTTTGAGTTTCTTACCCCAAAGCTTGTTTTTTTGGAGTGTTAAGAAAATGCTAAATAGGGTGGTGAAAAATAACACTTACATGCAAAGTAACAACTTAGTATCGCCTAGTATTTTCTAAACAGAATTCATCCGCATCCTTTGACATCCTGTGACACTAGAGAGCACTGAGCTACCAACACACAAACGTCTTTCTGACAGTCGTTTTCTCTCAGATTGAGGCGGCCTACACTCATTGTTTCCTGCCCACACCTCTTCATTCCATGTGCATGAGAGAGCTGCATCTACCGAGCAGGCAGACTACTGTCCTGGTGCATCCCTATCATGCAGACAGCAGACTTCAACATCCAGCCGTTTAGATTTCACAACAACACTACTTCATCAGGAGAACATAACTGTGCAGCAGGGCAACTTCAGAAGCTTATGTTGTAGGGCAGGTCAACTCAATGGGATGGCGCTTCTCACATCAGCACGTCACATTCAAACCTCAAGCTCCACAATTCTAGTCAATTCAGTCAAATCTAGTCAATTCTAGTAAATTCAGTCAATTCTAGTAAATTCAGTCTAGCATGCTGGGAGCAGATACCCCATCATCGGGTGTGTGTGTGTGTGTGTGTTGAAGTGGGGAGGGGGCCAACGTCATCTTCCCACTTCCTGTGTTTTGCTCTGCCTAAACAGCAGCCCCTGATAACGCCCATACATTTATCTCTGTGCCACAGTCCTCTGAACTCCTAGCCCCTCACCCCTCCATGTAAATGGTCTGACAAACGTTAGCTTGAAGATAGGGGGTTTAAGCATCAGGCAGGAGCTTGAAAAGTCTACGAGTTCTTTCATTTATTCATTCAACCCCATTTTCCCCTCAAGGCCTTGTTGACCATTGGTGTGTGGGCATAACAGACCAAACTATGCCCACTGAATTATGTATGAATTGAAGATGAATCTGTATTCTTAGTCATTTCTGGTAAAAAAGAAATAATATTAATAATAAAAAAAATGACCCGACACCACTGAGGGGGAGGGTCTTTGTGACTGTACCGTGCGTTGATTGGCTTTGTATTTATGTGTGTTGTGTTTTTGTTTGAGGCATTGCACATGTGTTTGGGTGGTGCTGCTGTCATAGCTGGGAAGGGTAGTGTTTACAGAGAGGCTTAAAGACCAAAACGTTAGTCTTGTTAATACTCTCAGCCTTCCTTGGCATACGACCTTTACACAGTCCATGGCATTTCTTGTGAGATGAATAGTACTTTTCTAAAGCTTGAAGGGAAGAAAAAAAACTGTACAGGTGAACTACCCCGGGTAATGAAACGTCTACTGTAGAGGTGAACTACCCCGGGTAATGAAACGTCTACTGTAGAGGTGAACTACCCCAGGTAATGAAACCTCTACTGTAGAGGTGAACTACCCCGGGTAATGAAACGTCTACTGTACAGGTGAACTACCCCGGGTAATGAAAACGTCTACTGTAGAGGTGAACTACCCCAGGTGAACTGAACCCCAGGTAAGGTGAAACCTCTACTGTACAGGTACTGAACTACAGGTGAACCCGGGTAATGAAACGTCTACTGTACAGGTGAACTACCCCGGGTAATGAAACCTCTACTGTACAGGTGAACTACCCCGGGTAATGAAACCTCTACTGTACAGGTGAACTACCCCGGGTAATGAAACGTCTACTGTACAGGTGAACTACCCCGGTACTGAAACGCGTCTACTGTACAGGTGAACTACCCCGGTACTGAAACGTCTACTGTACAGGTGAACTACCCCGGGTAATGAAACCTCTACTGTACAGGTGAACTACCCCGGGTAATGAAACGTCTACTGTAGAGGTGAACTACCCCGGGTACTGAAACGTCTACTGTACAGGTGAACTACCCCGGTAATGAAACATCTACTGTACAGGTGAACTACCCCGGGTAATGAAAAACCTCTACTGTACAGGTGAACTACCCCGGGTAATAAAACGTCTACTGTACAGGTGAACTACCCCGGGTAATGAAACGTCTACTGTACAGGTGAACTACCCCGGGTAATGAAACGTCTACTGTACAGGTGAACACCATTAGCAATGATCGGTTTTCTACCAGTTTCTGTGTTTGACACGCAAAACAGAAAACCATGTAGAAATCACATCAGACCTGACCACAAAGACTAAACATCAGCAGGTAGTGATAACCAATGAGAGTTAGAGTGAGTGTGAGTGGGTGTCTGACCTGTGCATGTTGCCGTTGGTGGTGAAAGTCTGTCCGCAGAAGGAGCACTTGTAGGGCCTCTCTCCGCTGTGCACTAGCATGTGGCGGTCCAGCGAGCTGGCTGAGCTCAGGGCCTTGCCACAGATGCTGCATGAATGGTCCGTCGCCCCGTTGTCCGAGTTGTGCTGAGAGAGAGATTATAGAGTATAATTACTACATGTTATGGTTATTACTTCCATGACTTTATGTACTTGTGAATAGTAGTGTTACCTGTCGGATGTGCATAGTGAGCTGGTGCTGGGTCATACAGTCCTTGTCACACAGGGGACAGATGAAATCTGTACTGAAGTCTTTGGCTTCCTGTAACACAGTCCCACACAGGAGGAGACGAGAGGTTAGAAACACACAGAGAGGCGACATGGGAATACACTGTGAGGTCCAATCCTGACCAGTGAAACCTATAGTAGCTTCATCTTTGAAATGGTTAAGATTTGATCATTGGGGTTGGTTATACGGCAAAAATACTTCCTTTTGGCTTTCATTACGATGCCGTAGATGGATGGACTGTGGTTGGTGGGGCCTGAAGCACTGATGTCTACTCCATTTACCATGGGGAAAATCCCACAGAGTCTGCTATCCTAGTCTGTGCAATACAACAATGTCATCGAATTATATTATTTTGATGATAAAGAACAGAATCCTGATGTCTTATCTTTCGTCATATCTGCAGACGGCTGACTGTCTCTCCCTCCGTTGACCTGCTAGTCGCAGAGAGTTTGGGATTTGGATTTGATGCTCACATTGACCCTGTCACTCATTCGCCTGTAGCCCTGCTCAGTTACCCGTTGCTTGGTGTGTGTGTGTGTGTGTGTGTGTGTGTATGTGTGTGTGTGTGTGTGTGTGTGTGTGCGCGCATGCATGGTGAGGGGGATGTTTGACGTTGAGCTCAGTGTAACCCTACATCCCAGGGCCCACCTTCCTCCCTCTCCCTCTCTCCCTCCCTCCCTCCCTCCCTCTCTCACTCTCTCTCTCCCTCTCTCTCCCTCCCTCTCTTTGCTGTTGACACTACAGCTGATCATTAACTGACTGACTGAACACTACAGTGCCATGGATCGCACACACACACACACACACACACACACACACTCTCTTCAAAAACAATCTCTAGGAAGCACTTCCTTTTCCTCTCGGCGAGGACTAGCACCGGTGTTGTTTAAACCCTGTGCACTGCTGGCTTACACTCAAGTCTGTTTCACAGCCCAACATCTTGCTGGCATCCACTGCATTACAGACGTTTTCTCCACTATATAGTGTATAGTGTGTGGTAACAGAGGTCAAGAAACATCCTTCATTCATTCTCCTGCGAGTGTGTGTGTGTGTGTGTGTGTGTGTGTGTGTGTCCATACTGCAGGATGAACATCAAGAGATGTTGTTGCGGTGGAGTTTCTGTTTCATACCTTCCGGTCTTTCATATAGTTCTGCTTTGACTATATCAACCAATGCCTTTCAAATGCAGTTAAAGTGAATTGAGTTTGAGGCTTGCAGCAAAAGATACATAACGACTTGTTTAAAAGGGGAAAGCTCAGCCAGGCAGACAGACACAGTTTAGACACCATTTCCTTCTCTCTGCTACTCTTTCTAAACCACAGCCCAGTGTGAACTCTGCAAGCTGGCCACTAGTAAAAACCTCTTCACCCGCTAGCAAGCATTGACCATACAGCTGTGTGCGGCCCATGCTAGAGCTGACATAATCTGGTGAATTACATAATCGTCTGTAAGCCGGTTTCCTCAAGTGGCGAGAGCCTGAGAATCAGGCCAGTCCTGCTAAAGGGAAGTGAAGTACACTATGTATTACAAGGGAGGGTGGGCCTAAAGCTCTGGTTCTGGATGGCTCTTGTTCCAGGCTGTGTGTGTGTGTGTGTGTCTGTGTGTGTGTGTGTGTATGCTTCATAACTGACACCTGTTTGTCCTACATCCGAGCGCTACGGGACCCAATCCCAGGCTTTAAAAGGAGCCATGTGACCCAGGCCGGGGGAAGACAGAAGGGGAATTGAGAGGCAAGGAGAGTTATGGACCATTTGTTGCTACTCGTTTGAAAACTGACACACACACACACACACAACTGTACCTCACTGTTGGTGCCTAGTCAGAAACATCAGGTTTTACTTTATGTCGTGTTGTGTTTCTTGTTGTGATGTGTGTTTTGTCCTATATTTATATTGTATTTATTGTTAATCCCAGCCCCCGTCCCCGCAGGAGGCCTTTTGCTAGGCTGTCTTTTTAAGTAAGAATTTGTTCTTAACTGATTTGCCTAGTTAAAGGTCAAATAAATGTAAAAACACTTCAAATGTGATGCTAAACAGACTCAGCCTCCTCCCTGTTCATTTTTTTGTGTGTGTGTGTGTGTGTGTGTGTGTGTGTGTGTGTGTGTGTGTGTGTGTGTGTACCGTGGTGTTCCTCCGGGCGTTGCGGTTGACACTAGGGGTCTGGGCAGGGTGGTCTTGCTGATGGGGGTGGAGGGTGTGGAAGGCTCCAGGGCTCCGTTGAGCTGGCCTGCATTCATCACCGTCGACAACATGGTGTTGATGGATGACAAGTCCACGCCTTCCTCCTCTGTCATATTCTCTCCATTTTCTCCATCCATGCCTTCCTCCTCCTCCATCGCTCCGTTAGTCCCTGGGAAGAGCGAGGAAACCGCCATCAGCACACACACACACACACACACACATACACGCAAACACACACACACCCACACAGAAGCTAACACACACATAAGAACACTCAAACACGGACACACAGGCACACACACCACCCTGACCTGTGTGTTTGTCCTGTGTGTGTGTGGAGTCAGGGGTCTCCTGCTCCTCCGAGTGCTCGGTCTCTCCAGCGCTCAGCTCGACGCTCACTCCTCCCCCCGGACGCGTGCTCTCCATCACTGCGACAACACAAACATACACACAAACTTAGTGACATGGGACAGACATACAAACTTAGTGACATGGGACAGACACAAACTTAGTGACATGGGACAGACACACAAGCTAAGAAGGCTTTTTTTTAGCTAACTATTAGCATTTTCCCCTGCCCAAAGATTTTTAAGACACTGATGCCACATAGGGTGTAGGGTGACCTTGTGATTGGGAGAGAGAGAATACTGACTCGATGCCCAGTGGAAAAGAGTTGATGTCACTAGCTAGATACGATAGCCTGTGTTTTATGACACTCACACCTGTTTCGTATGACACAAGAGAGTGAGCGATGGAGGGAGGGGGGGAGGGAGGGAGGGAGGGAGGGAGGGAGGGAGGGAGGGGAGGGAGGGAGGGAGGGAGGGAGGGGAGGGAGCGATGGAGGGAGGGAGGGAGGGAGGGAGGGAGGGAGGGAGGGAGGGAGGGAGGGAGGGAGGGAGGGAGGGAGGGAGGGAGGGAGGGAGGGAGGGGGGGGGGAGGGAGGGGAGGGAGGGAGGATGGAGGGAGGGAGGGAGGGGAGGGGAGGGAGGGAGGGAGGGAGGGAGGGAGGGAGGGAGGGAGGGAGGGAGGGAGGGGGAGGGGGAGGGAGGGGAGGGAGGGAGGATGGGGGAGGGAGGGGGAGGGAGGGGAGGGGAGGGAGGGAGGGAGGGAGGGAGGGAGGGAGGGAGGGAGGGAGGGAGGGAGGGAGGGAGGGAGGGAGGGAGCGATGGAGGGAGGGAGGGAGGGAGGGAGGGAGGGAGGGAGCGATGGAGGGAGGGAGGGGGGGAGGGAGGGAGGGAGGGAGGGAGGGAGGGAGGGGGGAGGGAGGGAGGGGGGGGATGGAGGGAGGGAGGGAGGGGAGGGGAGGGAGGGAGGGAGGGAGGGAGGGAGGGAGGGGGGGGGAGGGAGGGGAGGGAGGGAGCGATGGAGGGAGGGAGGGAGGGAGGGGAGGGGGGGGGAGGGAGGGAGGGAGGGAGGGAGGGAGGGAGGGAGGGAGGGAGGGAGGGAGGGAGGGAGGGAGGGAGGGAGGGAGGGAGGGAGGGAGGGGAGGGTAGAAACTGTATTTCTTTCCTTCTATCCTCAGCATTGCAAAACTACTTCTCTCTAGTAACAAACCAATCACAGCAGGCCACCAGGATTCAAGTAACCCCATAAGCCCCCACACCACTACCCACCACAGGAGGTTGGTGGCACCTTAATGGGGAGGACAGGCTTGTGGTAATGGCTGGAGTGGAATGAGTAGAATGGTATCAATTACATCAAACACAAGGGTCCATTGGCTCCATTCTAGACATTATTATGAGCCGTCCTCCCCTCGGCAGCCTCCACTGATACCCACTCACCCAAATACACACAGGTTCAATCCCTTGGTTTCCCCATCCTCTCTCCACACCCTGTTGCTTGGAGCGCCCAGTCCCCAATGGGAGGGTTTGGGGAGCTAATCTCTCCAACTCCATGCTGGACTGGTGCTTTCTGTACTACCCCCAGGCCCATCCTGTATCCTGCACACATCCCTAACTATGACTAAGGTAGTTAGTTGGCTATGGAGCCCCAACTAATACAGACAGTGACTGAGATACAGTTAAAGGACAGGGAGGGAGGGGAGGGGAAGGGAGGGAGGGAGGGAGGGAGGGAGGGAGGGAGGGAGGGAGGGAGGGAGGGAGGGAGGGAGGGAGGGCAAAATAGAGGAGAGGAGGATGCAAAAGAGGGGAAGGAAAGAAAGAAAGAAAAAGGGGGTAGAGCGAGGGGGAAGAGATAAGGAGAGATACAACAGCAGAATAAGCAAAAAAGAGAAAAGGGAGGAGAGAAAGAGAGAGGTAGTCAGAAGTCCCCCCTCCTGTTAATTGCGGCTTTCCGTTCACAGCCCCACAGGAAGCTCCTCTACGGTCCAGGCCACTTCCTCCTCCTCATGGAGGGGTGGAGTACGTGTTCTAGTCTCTACATGTTTCGTTCCTCTACATGGGTTTAGTGTGAGTCACTCAGAAAACCAAAGTGGATGAAAAAGGGAGTGGGAAAGAAATGGATGGAGGACAGGAGTTGGGATGATGAAGAGAAAAATAGATGAGAGAACAGAGAGGGAAGGAAAGGGAACAAGGGTCTGGGAAACAGACACTGGAGTAGCAGAGAGATAGACAAATACAAGATGAGATGGAGGAGAGGAAGGGGGGCAAAAGGAGGAGAGGGGGAACGAGTGGGTGAGAGAGAGGTGAGCTTAAACAGACTGGTAAAGGCTGGTTATGTTTTTTAGTGACCCACGGGAGCGAGCAGTGACGTGACATCACAGACGGTAACATGGCCTAAGCAGGTGCAGTGTGACGGTCCCCTCTGATAGGGTGAGAGGGGTGTGTGCGTGCCTCTCACTACATGTCTTGCTGTTACTGCATCCTATGTACAACATATTTGTCTTTTTTCATTGACAAAAATGAGTCATGCAGGATATAACAAACACAACCCTCCCTGGTGTTGCAAGTAACACCATGCACAGACTTACTGAGCCCTTTCTCACTACAGTATTGCATCATGCATAAATGAATGAAAGCTACTGGACTAAAACCAGTATTGTGGAGTAAGTAGCCTTCAGTAGCCAACGGAGTAGCAGCACTAACTAGTAATACAAGTGGTCATATCAAATAGTGGGGGTTGGTTGGCCATGGGGGGGCTAACCGCTAAACGCAGATATCAAGCTTAGCCGTGGATTTGTTTTATTTCATTAGCCCGAGCATCACCCCCCTCCATCCCGCACTCCGATTGGTGGATCAAACACTTGGGCAGCACTTTTTATGGCCTGCTAAAATGAACTGCAACAGATGGTGGGAACAGGGAAGAAGGAGAGGAGGGGAGGCTTGAAAGAGAGGGATAGATGGAGGAAGGAAAGAGGGGGAGAAGATAGAGGGAGGATAAGGAGAGAACGGAAGAGATACCAAGACATAGAAAGGGTAGTTGAAGAAATGAAAAAAGGCTGAGGGAGAGAGTAAAGTGAGAGAAAGAGAGATTGCACAACAGTTGGGCTAGGTTTCCAGATTTCTGTTGTGATGTTTTCAGAGCAGGCGATTGGGGCAGACTGTTGCACTTGTTTGGAGATTCCAACACACGCTCACAGAGAGAGAGTAGCGCATGTTACAGGAGAGGTGCGCGTGCATGTATGTGTGTGTGTGTGTGTGTGTGTGTGTGTGTGTGTGTGTGTGTGTGTGTGTGTGTGTGCGTGGAGAGGACGGTTGAAGGGGGCAGCAGAGGCTGCTGTTACTACATCTGTTCCCAGCCATCACTCTCACTCCGGCTTTGACACCCCCTCCATATCCCCCTATCCTACACACACAAACACACACACCGCGCTGCCCGACCCTGACATCCTGACATTCTTGCACATCCTTGTAAAAAAATAGCAGGGGAGGTCACAATGTGGGAGTCAAGAGAGAAACAACTTTGTGTTCGTGCATTTGTGTGTGCGTGCATGTGCGTGTGTGAGAGAGAGTGTGGAAGTTACACACAGAGATGGAAAAGTTGCCACACTGTGCCAAAGAGCGGCAAACAAGAATGCCTCTCCTCTTCTCTCCTCTCCTCTTGTCGAACCTTGGGCCCCTCGTACTCCCTCCCTCTCGCAGACTCCTCCCACCTCCATTTGCTCTCCCCCTCTCCTTCCATCTCTCTCCATCTTGTTTTGTCTGCCTGCCTGGCCGGGCCCCTCCCTCTTCCCTCCATCATCTCTCACACTCCCTCTCCTTTTCCTCTTTTCTCTTTTCTGTCACCTTCTGTCACCTTCTGTCACTCGGTTTAACCTGAATCTGTAAACATCTGTATCGGTTGATGCATTTTGTTTGCAACACTTTATTGTTATTTATATATTTATATTTTATCTTACTCATGTAACATGAAGTTGGATTGATTCATAGAAGTATTAGGTTATGCAATCAATTCTTCCCATTGATTATTGGAAACTGTAGCAATTTGTTTTAGGTTTCAAGCCCTGTGTGAAAGTACTCTCAATCAATCAACTTGCAGCAACCAAAGACGTTGACCTAAATATGACACCGCCACCACCTTCCACACACAGTCAGTCAGCCACCAATCTGGCAACAGCATCAGACACATGACAAGGTCAGAGGGGTGGTGGGCTAGAGGGAACACCTGTGTGTGGACATAACGCTGGTGACAAATCACTTGTTCTAGAGTGGGTGGGTGACACGTGTCCACTGCCTTAAAGCCACCCTTCATTCTCCATGACATTATTCAAGTATTAAAAGGTGTTAAAACTAGGGATAACTCTGCCTCACATTTATCAACTGAGCCATCCGCTCAGGCTACAGTTCAGTGACTAATACGTTATATAGATTGATAGACAATGGGCCGCGAGCCAAACTACCAAAACTGACACATGCTCTTCAAAGCAAACAGTGGGGAGATTTGCTTCATCCCTGCACTAACAAAGCTGTATTGTTAATAATCCATTCACCTTTTGGCCCTTTTGGTCCTTCCAGACTAGCTAGCTAGATAAACGAGAGTAGAGAGAGAGAGAGAGAGAACCAGGCGCAGTAACCCAGTCCAGTCATTGTCAGATCAGTGATCAAATCAAGGATTGGAGGGAGATAAGAGGAAGGAAGCAACAACGCATTTTCAAAGCATTCCAACAGGGTGTAGTGAAGAGTTATCTCGCGAGAGGATGTGTGTGTGTCTGTGAGTGTGTGTGTGTGTATGAGAGAGAGGGGGAATTCTATATCAAGGCTGGAGAGGGAGAAGGGAGGGAGTGAGGGAGGGAGAGGTGGAGGGATCCGTGACCATATGTTGGCTATTTATTACCTCCCCTCCTAACGGTCTCTCTCCTCCTGACACGATGAGAAGTCAAAGTTCCCTCTTAAAGGTCTCTAACGGTCTCTCTCCTCCTAACACCATGAGAAGTCAACGTTCCCTATTTCTAGGGGGTTTAGGGTTAAGGTTAGAATTAGTGTTAGGGTTAGGAGCTAGGGTTAGGGTTAAGGTTCGGTTTTCGGGTTAAGATTAGGGTAAGGGTTGGAGGTTAGGGAAAATAGGATTTTGAATGGAACTGAATTGTGTGTCCGCACAAGGTTAGTTATACAAGACTGTGTGTGTGTGTGTGTGTGTGTGCGCGGTGTGATAGAACAGTAAAGTACAGTATAGTACAGTGGGCCTGCCTGGCCTGCCTGTGTGGATGTGAACTAACTGGTTGGCGTTTAGACAAAGTGGTGGAGCATGACGCTCGCCTCAATCAGAACAGGAAGCACAGACTCCCCAGCTACACGAGAGACAGCTCTCCACTTCCCGCTCTCTGCCCGTGTTTGTGTCTGATTGATGAAGAGTGTTCTCCCTCCCGCCCTACTGGCCCGTGTTTGTGTGTCTGATTGATGAAAAGTGTTCTCCCTCCCGCCCTACTGGCCCGTGTTTGTGTGTCTGATTGATGAAGAGTGTTCTCCCTCCCGCCCTACTGGCCCGTGTTTGTGTGTCTGATTGATGAAGAGTGTTCTCCCTCCCGCCCTACTGGCCCGTGTTTGTGTGTCTGATTGATGAAGAGTGTTCTCCCTCCCGCCCTACTGGCCCGTATTTGTGTGTCTGATTGATGAAGAGTGTTCTCCCTCCCGCCCTACTGGCCCGTGTATGTGTGTCTGATTGATGAAGAGTGTTCTCCCTCCCGCCCTACTGGCCCGTGTTTGTGTGTCTGATTGATGAAGAGTGTTCTCCCTCCCGCCCTACTGGCCCATGTTTGTGAGTTTTTAGAGGACCACCCTTCCCCGTGTCATCTGCTTTTCTCTCCTCCTCCAGTTCCCCCCCCTTCCCTCGCTCTCTCCCTCCTTCAGCTCACACTCAGCTGCCATTATCCATCTTCCCTGCTTCCCTTCCTCCTTCCCTTCCCTCCCTCGCTCCCTCCCATCTCTCTGGCTACCCTACCCTGACTTGTTGCTCTTACTCACCCAAACATAGATGCAACAAGTAAAGATAATTCACACGCACTTTCAACCACCCACAGCACATCCAGCTACTTGCCTCGAGCTCCCTCTCACAGTGCAAAGGTCAGCGTGTAGGTACAGTACTGTTTACATTACAGAGGTAAGGAAAGGAGTTAAGGCATTTAGGAACGGACAGAGACTCTTTTCTTCATCTGCTTCCTCTTCCTCTCAATCCATGGCCAATCCTCCTGTGGCTGTTTTTCCCCTCCATCGTCTCCTGTCTACCTCTCTAGCTGTCTCTCTGCATCTCTCTTTCAGTTGCTTCCTCCTCTTTTTCTATTGGGTTACTATAATAGAGTAAGGTTAGCCTACACACAGGGTTGAAATGCTAAACGAGCGCAAGGTTAGGCTATATGGCTGTGTTTAGGTCAAAAATAATGTGTCCAAACTTTGACCGTATCTATCTTCCCACGTGCTGTGCTCAGGTCAATATATTACCTGTGTCTGGGACTCCAAAGAAGCAATGTGAGCTAGCTAAAAACATCAGTTAACTACTCAGAGTAGAGATCAGCTACCAGAGTGGTGTTGATGGGGCTGTGAGGTTAGGAGGGAGGGAGGGACGGAGGGAGGGAGGGGCATCAGCCTCTGTAGAAAGGAAGCTGTCCCCTCAGGGACTATTACACACACACACACAGCTAGCTCACACAGCTAGCTCACTGTTTATCTTCATTTACAATCTGTAGAAACTATGAAAATAGAAAGGTTCAGAACGGTTGTGAATCACAGCACAGTTGAACATTATATGGCAAATAGAAATCAAAAAGATAGATGGGAGGGGATGAGGGTAGCTGAACGACGGGACTAAAAACAAACAAAAGACAACTATTGTAAAGTATTCTGTGTCTGTAAAATGTATATAGTATATAGTGTGTGTAAGCTGGAAGTAGAAGCCTAAGTGTTGTTGTCTATTAGTTTTGTTCAATTAGGGATGGAATGTTAGGGTTAGGGGAAGAAATGTAAGGAAAATGTACATTTGACTATTTAAAGTAATATATACAGTGCATTTGGGAAGTATTCAGAGCAATTTACTTTTTCCACATTTTCTTACGTTACAGCCTTATTCTAAAATAAAAAATAAAATAAATGTTCCTCATCAATCTACACACAATACCCCATAATGACAAAGCAAAAACAGGTTTCTATACATTTTTGCAAATGTATATTAAAAAAATATTTGAAAAAAATACTTTATTTACTTAAGTATTCAGACCCTTTGCTATTAGACTCAAAATTGAGCTCAGGTGCATCCTGTTTTTATTGATCATCCTTGAGATGTTTCTACAACTTGATTGGAAGCCACCTGTGGTAAATTCAATTGATTGGACGTAATTTGGAAAGGCACACACCTATCTATATAAGGTCCCACAGTTGACAGTAAACCAAGCCATGGAGGTCGAATGAATTGTCCGTAGTGCCCCAAGACAGGATCGTGTTACGGCACAGATTTGGGGAAGGGTACCAAAAAATGTCTGCAGCATTGAATGTCCTTAAGAACACAGTGGCCTCCTTCATTTTTAAATGGAAGGAGTTTAGAACCACCAAGACCCTTCCTAGAGCTGGTCAACCAGCCAAACTGAGCAATCGGGGGAAAGGGGCCTTGGTCAGGGAGGAGACCCGATGGTCACTCTGACAGAGCTCCAGAGTTCCTCTGTAAAGAACCTTACAGAAGGACAACCATCTCTGCAGAACTCCACCAATCAGGCCTTTGTGGTAGAGTGGCCAGACGGAAGCCACTCCTCAGTTAAAGGCACATGACAGCCGCTTGGAGTTTGCCAAAAAGCACCTAAAGGGCTCTCAGACCGTGCGAAACAAGATTCTCTGGTCTGATGAAACCAAGATTGAACTCTTTGGCCTGATTACCAAGCGCCACGTCAGGAGGAAACCTGGCACCATCCCTATGGTGAAGCATGGTGGCGACAGCATCATGCTGTGGGGATGTTTTTCAGCGGTAGGCATTTGGAGACTAGTCAGGATCAAGGGAAAGACGAACAGAGCAAAGTACAGAGAGATCCTTGATGAAAATCTGCTACAGAGCGCTCAGAACCTCAGACTGGAGAGAAGGTTCACCTTCCAACAGGCCAACGATCCTCAGCACCCAGCCAAGACAATGCAGGAGAGGCTTCAGGACAAGTCTCTGAATGTCCAGCCAGAGCCTGGACTAGAACCCGATCGAACATCTCTAGAGAGACCTGAAAATAGCTGTGCAGCGACGCTCTCCATTCAACCTGACATAGCTTGAAAGAATCTGCAGAGAAGAATGGGAGAAACTCCCTAGACACAGGTGTGCCAAGTTTGTAGCGTCACACCAAAGACTCAAGGCTGTAATCACTGCCAAAGGTACTTCAACAAAGTACTTAGTAATGGGTCTGAATTCGTATGTAAATGTGAAATTTCAAGGGGTATGAATACTTTCCAAATGCACTGTATATAAACTCAGCATAAAAAGAGACGGGACCCCAGGGACCCTGGGCATCTTTCTTTTGGTGTTTTTCAGAGTCAGTAGAAAGGCCTCTTTAGTGTCCTACGTTTTTATAACTGTGACCTTAATTGCCTACCGTCTGTAAGCTGTTAGTGTCTTAACAACCGTTCCACAGGTGTATGTTCATTAATTGTTTATGGTTCATTGAACAAGCATGGGAAACAGTGTTCAAACCCTTTACAATGAAGATCTGTGAAGTTAATAGGGTTTTCATGATTTATCTTTGAAAGACAGGGTCCTGAAAAGACGTTTCTTTTTTTGCCGAGTTTATATACTTTTGAAATATATGTGGGATTGGAAATGATACAATTACATTGATAGAAGCCACAATCTATTTGCAATATTAAAGCTGATCCACCCCCATAAAGAAATAAAGGAACTCAACGGCATTTCTCTCAAAGATCTGGATTCTGGTGTGAACAAGATGGGAGGGGGGTCAACCAACCACAAAAATGTCTGACGTAACAGGCATAAGAAAAACGCCTGAGCTGAGTTTCCACATCTGGTTTTCAATGGAAAAGGAAGCTAGGTTGAAAATAGCTGTATCCCTGAAAACCGGAACATCCGGTTGTTGGTAACTCCTCTTTGGCTAGTCAGGACCAGCCAATTATCTCTCTCTCTGATGCAAAATTACTCTGTCTCTTCACACACATCAAGTGATTTCAAAATGCACCAGTCTAAAGCCAGGATGTTGACAACATTGATAATTCATTTATAGGCCCCTTTACAATTAAATGACTTACCCTTAAGTAATGTTGCAGCTGCATAAAATGTGTAAATAAAATAACGTCAGTAGCCTATACCTAGGTCTAAATATGACACCTAACAGAACTGACAGATTAGTAAAACATGCAGGCAGAAGAAAAAAACACCCTCACCACTGATCAAATGGTTCAGTCTTGCCTCCCATCGACTGATCAAATGGTTCAGTCTTGCCTCCCATCGACTGATCAAATGGTTCAGTCTTGCCTCCCATCGACTGATCAAATGGTTCAGTCTTGCCTCCCATCGACTGATCAAATGGTTCAGTCTTGACTCCCATCGACTGATCAAATGGTTCAGTCTTGACTCCCATCGACTGATCAAATGGTCCAGTCTTGACTCCCATCGACTGATCAAATGGTTCAGTCTTGACTCCCATCGACTGATCAAATGGTTCAGTCTTGACTCCCATCGACTGATCAAATGGTTCAGTCTTGACTCCCATCGACTGATCAAATGGTTCAGTCTTGACTCCCATCAACTGATCAAATGGTTCAGTCTTGACTCCCACCGACACTGGGGGAGGTGCGAATAACATACTGCCGATAAGGCAAAGAGCGGTGACTGAAAGTAAGTTTGTGTGTGTGAAATCTGTGGGACTTACCTACACAGGTGTGGAGGTGGGGTGTTTGAGACCAAGAATTGAGAAAAAAGGACTCCTCTTCTCAACAAAGGCACAGATAGATAAAGTGAGGGTTGATATGGTATGATAGCATGCCATGCACATAGCTCATACCTGAAAAACGTAAGGAAACTAAGGAAAACAATGAACTAAAAACAATGCCGATTTCATCCCAAATCGGTAATGAGGGCGAAATGAGTCTTTAGAATGCCTTAAACTTTTACTGTTCTCCATCTATATCTACAGAAAGCAGTTGCTTTATATCAATTGCTATTAAAAATTAAATAAAAAGAATGGAAGAAAATATGCAATGAAAAAATGCAAATGTCAAAAAGGATGATGATGATGATGATGCATCAAAGAAGAAGAAACGTAGACATGCTGAATGAAGAATAAAGCTTAACATTCGGGGGGTTGAAAATGTGCAAGGACAGCCCTCAGTGTATGGGGACTTAAGAGTTAAGAGGTGGGATGGAGGCAGGTAAAAGAGGAGGAGGTCAAGAGGGGGGAGGGAAGAAACAGCCTTATATTTACCCTCGAGAGACCAGGGCAAAAAGGTGTCTGGGCTCGGAGCTCAGGGCTGGGGGGGAGACGACGGCCTGCCTGCCCGCCTCGAGTGTCAGCACCCACTGATCACACTGCAGGGAGAGCACAGAGACCGCCGTCAATACACAGTCATGTCGTCTGCATGTACAAACACACACAACAACAAAAACAACAACAGCCTTCTAAGCATGCACTGATGGATTGCGGGCCACAATTCATTGTGTGTGTGTGTGTAGACTCAGAGCAGGTAGACTTTGGTTTCTGGTTTTGTTAAGCTGTAAATAAATCAAACAACGTCCCGTGTGCTGTTATCACACGATGTCACTGAGCACCAACACACATCCTGCCCCACAGCTAAACCCGGAAACCATGGCCCCTTGACCTGATGGGATTCAGTCAAGTCATTTGAAAATAGGCCTACTGCGGGATGGCGAGGCAAAGCGGAGGCCCAACCAAGACACTCATTCTCATTAAGGCATTTATTATTTCCAACATGGCAGACTAGCACTGAAGCCTGCTGACAGATGATTATTCTGGTAATAGGTGAGGTAAACACAAGGATGGGTGGACACAAGGAGAGGACATTACAGTGCAGAGCCACCGACAGATTATCTACTTTGTAAAAGAGGTTGGGGGGGTGCTAAAATGAGGGAGCAGGGTAAAGTAGAGACAGAGAGAGGGAGACAGAGGGAGAGAGAGACAGAGACAGAGACAGAGACAGAGAGAGAGAGAGAGACAGAGAGAGAGAGAGAGAGAGAGAGAGAGAGAGAGAGAGAGAGAGAGAGAGAGAGAGAGAACAAAGGATGGATAAGAGGAAAAGCTGGAGGGAGGAAGGAGAAGATGGCTAGCTAAAACAGGACAGATAAGACAAGTAAGTATGGATGAGAGACGGGGATGAGAGAGGGAGAGAGGAAAGAGCTAGAGAGGGAGGGAGGGAACAGTGGGTAGAGAGAGAGAGAGAGAGAGAGAGAGAGGGAGAGAGAGAGGGAGAGACAGGACAGAGATTATCAGATTAGTGGCTGATAAGAGCTCCTAATTAAGAGGCAGAAAGAGAGGCAGTTATCATGGGGCCGAGAGGAGACATTTTAGGTTCAAATTCCTTTTTAGCCACTGCACTGTGTGCAAGCATCTTAAACCCTGTTCACATCAAACGCTACAGGTGCGCCCTGGCCTGCATACATGCTCTCTTCCGAGGGGACCAACTGTGGCCTGGTGTCAGAGTGCAGTCCAGCAGGACAGTGTCAGAGTGAAGTCCAGTAGGACGGTGTCAGAGTGCAGTCCAGTAGAACGGTGTCAGAGTTCAGTCCAGTAGAATGGTGTCAGAGTGCAGTCCAGTAGAACGGTGTCAGAGTGCAGTCCAGTAGAACGGTGTCAGACTGCAGTTCAGCAGGACGGTGTCAGACTGCAGTTCAGCAGGACAGTGTCAGACTGCAGTTCAGTAGGACGGTGTCAGAGTGCAGTCCAGTAGGACGGTGTCAGAGTGCAGTCCAGTAGGACGGTGTCAGATTGCAGTCCAGTAGGACGGTGTCAGAGTGCAGTCCAGTAGGACGGTGTCAGAGTGCAGTCCAGTAGGACGGTGTCAGAGTCCAGTCCAGTAGGACGGTGTCAGAATGCAGTTCAGCAGGACGGTGTCAGAGTGCAGTTCAGCAGGACGGTGTCAGAAACAGTTTAGTAGGACGGTGTCAGAGTGCAGTCCAGTAGGACAGCGTCAGATAGCAGTCCAGTAGGACGGTGTCAGATGCAGTCCAGTAGGACGGTGTCAGAGTGCAGTCCAGTAGGACGGCGTCAGATAGCAGTCCAGTAGGACGGTGTCAGATGCAGTCCAGTAGGACGGTGTCAGAGTGCAGTCCAGTAGGACGGTGTCAGATGCAGTCCAGTAGGACGGGGTCAGAGTGCAGTCCAGTAGGACGGTGTCAGAAAGCAGTCCAGAAGGACGGTGTCAGAGGGCAGTCCAGTAGGACGGTGTCAGAGTGCAGTTCAGCAGAATGGTGTCAGAGTACAGTTTAGTAGGACGGTGTCAGAGTGCAGTTCAGCAGGACGGTGTCAGAGTACTGCAGTTTCAGTGCAGGAGGACGGTGTCAGACTGCAGTCCAGTCGGTGTCAGAAGTCCAGAACGGTGTCAGAGTGTCAGACTGCAGTCCAGCAGGACGGTGTCAGACTGCAGTTCAGTAGGACGGTGTCAGACTGCAGTCCAGTAGGACGGTCAGAGTGAAGTCCAGTAGGACGGTGTCAGAGTGCAGTCCAGTAGAACGGTGTCAGACTGCAGTCCAGTAGGACGGTGTCAGACTGCAGTTCAGTAGGACGGTGTCAGAGTGCAGTTCAGCAGGATGGTGTCAGAGTGCAGTTCAGCAGGACGGTGTCAGAGTACAGTTTAGTAGGACGGTGTCAGAGTGCAGTCCAGTAGGACGGTGTCAGAATGCAGTTCAGCAGGACGGTGTCAGAGTGCAGTTCAGCAGGACGGTGTCAGAGTACAGTTTAGTAGGACGTGTCAGAGTGCAGTCCAGCAGGACGGTGTCAGACTGCAGTTCAGTAGGACGTGTCAGAGTGCAGTCCAGTAGGACAGTGTCAGATAGCAGTCCAGTAGGACGGTGTCAGATGCAGTCCAGTAGGACGGTGTCAGAGTGCAGTCCAGTAGGACGGTGCCAGAAAGCAGTCCAGAAGGACGGTGTCAGAGTGCAGTCCAGTAGGACGGTGTCCGAGTGCAGTTCAGCAGGACGGTGTCAGAGTGCAGTTCAGCAGAACGGTGTCAAGAGTACAGTTTAGTAGGACAGTGTCAGAGTGCAGTTCAGCAGGACGGTGTCAGAGTACAGTTTAGTAGGACGGTGTCAGAGTCCAGTCCAGAAGAACGGTGTCAGACTGCAGTTCAGTAGGACGGTGTCAGACTGCAGTCCAGTAGGACGGTGTCAGAGTTCAGTCCAGTAGGACGGTGTCAGAGTGAAGTCCAGTAGGACGGTTTCAGACTGCAGTTCAGTAGGACGGTGTCAGAGTGCAGTCCAGTAGGACGGTGTCAGAGTGAAGTCCAGTAGGACGGTGTCAGAGTGAAGTCCAGTAGGACGGTTTCAGACTGCAGTTCAGTAGGACGGTTTCAGACTGCAGTTCAGTAGAACGGTGTCAGAGTGCAGTCCAGTAGGACGGTGTCAGAGTGCAGTCCAGTAGGACAGTGTCAGAGTGCAGTTCAGTATCAAATCAAATCAAATCAAACAAATTTTATTTGTCAGTACACAGTTAGCAGATGTTAATGTCAATGCTTGTGCAGTTCGACAATGCAGGACAGTGTAACTAAGAGTGCAAAAAAAAGTCCAAAAAAAAAAGTAGGATCACTGTGCGTGCTGCGTGATGCAGCTGTCAGACAAAGTGACAAGGGGCCATTTCCTGTATCTGAATCTCACACTCACACCTCCTTGGTGAAGGGCACTGCTACTGTGGGGCAAAGAGTTGAAGAGGGGATTCACATAATAACTTAACCTACAAATGAAACCCATCACAGAAGCTTGGTATATAACATGCTATATTGCAAAGACGTGCTGACAAAGTTATCGCTACAGATGATAATCCAATAACATAAGTCATTTAACAGACGTTTTATCCTAAAGCAACTTACAGCCATGCGTGCGTACATTTTTATGCGTGTGTGGTGCCAGGAATCGAACGCACTATCCTGGTGTTGGAAGCACCACACTCTACCAACTGACCTACAGAGGACCCCAGAGATGACTAGCTACAGATCACTACAGAGGACCCCAGAGATGACTAGCTACAGATAACTACATAGGACCCCAGAGATGCTTAGCTACAGATCACTGCACATCTAAAAGTCACAAGTATACTGTATTAGGCCTACACACTTTTGTGTGTAAAAGTGTTATTGCTACATGCATTGCACCCCAAAACAATGTCATTAATAAAAGAACATAATTAACTGTGCTAATTGAGAGTGGTGCCAGCATCTAAACTGAGCTGTCCAAGGTGTTTAACACCTTGTTTCATCAGCAGGCAAAAACTGTTAGCCTATGTTGCTAAGACACGCTAAACCCATGGAGGAAACTAAGGCCATCTAGAGCATCTGCTAGTAAGTAGCCTAAAATAGCTGTATTTTATGTAAGATAGGCAATTCTTGTCAAACCTAGAGAATTTAGAGAACAGTCTTGTGAAGACAATATAAACTTCACAGGATGAGGATGTGGAGTAGAGCTAGAGCCAGTGACTACGGTGTGTACTGTGTAAGAATGCTGCTGTGCTGTTCTTGGGCTGGTTGACAGGCACAGACAAGTGCTAAAGCCTGGAGGTTTGAGACCAGAGCAGTTGGCACAGAGAGTTATCACTTTCTGCCTGCTCTACACGACAGCATCCCCACTATATCAATTACAACTGGGAAAGATGAGAGAGAGAGAGAGAGAGAGAGGCAGAGAGAGAGAGGCAGCGAGAGAGAGGCAGAGAGAGAGAGAGGCAGAGAGAGAGAGAGAGAGAGAGAGAGGCAGAGAGAGAGAGAGGCAGAGAGAGAGAGAGAGAGAGGCAGAAAGAGGCAGAGAGAGAGAGAGAAAGAGGCAGAGAGAGAGAGAAAGAGGCAGAGAGAGAGAGAAAGAGCAGAGAGAGAGAGAGAGAGAAAGAGGCAGAGAGAGAGAGAGAGAGAGAGAGAGAGAGAGAGAGAGAGAGAAGAGGCAGAGAGAGAGAGAGAGGAGGCAGAGAGAGAGAGAGAGAGAGAGAGAGAGAGAGAGGAGCAGAGAGAGAGAGAGAGAAGAGAGGAGAGAGAGAGAGAGAGAGAGAGAGAGAGAGAGAGAGAGAGAGAGAGAGGAGAGAGAGGCAGAGAGAGAGAGAGAGAAGCAGAGAGAGAGAGAGAGAGAGAGAAGCAGAGAGAGAGAGAGAGAAGAGAGAGAGAGAGAGAGAGAGAGAAGCAGAGAGACAGAGAGAGAGCAGAGAGAGAGAGAGAGGAGAGAGAGAGAGAAGCAGAGAGAGAGAGAGAGAGAGAGAGAGAGAGAGAGAGAGAGAGAGAGAGAGAGAGAGGCAGAGAGAGAGAGAGAGAGAGAGAGCAGAGAGAGAGAGAGAGAGAGAGAGGCAGAGAGAGAGAGAGAGAGAGAGCAGAGAGAGAGAAGAGAGAGAGAGAGAGAAGCAGAGAGAGAGAGAGAGAGAGCAGAGAGAGAGAGAGAGAGAGAGAGAGAGAGAGAGAGAGAGAGAAAGCAAGAGGGTGTGGGGGAACAGACTGATGCAAAAAGGAAGGAGGCAGAGAAAGATGAAGTGAGAGAATGAGCGAGAAAAAGGGAGGTGAAAAAGACGAATGGTTTTGCAGCGCACGCCCCATTAAGAGGTGGAGGCGGGGAGGGAGAATCTGGACAAACTAGACGAGCCAGTTTCCTCCATTATGGTTTAGAGAGGAAGAGAGCCCCGTGTCTGTTTCCACAAGCTCTCTGCTGCCGCCAGAGCGGAGAAGCTATCTGCTCATTGGCTCTCCAGTCTAGTCTAACCCATGCTACAGGATAACAAGATGGGGGAGGGTGGATTCCTTAGGATAAGCCACGCCTCTCTCTGGTCTTAGCATCCTTATGGAGACTAATGGTGCACCCAACTACAGCATGGTGACTTCTTCAGGGAGATGGCCTTGTCCAATGAGAAAGACAATTCTAATGAAATTTAGTTTTTTTTTTTAAAGTTTCTAAAGAAACTTTGACATAATTAATATTATTATAATTAAGTTGCTTATTTGTGACTTGGCAATGTATATCTAACTTGTGTTTTGATCAACAACATGAGGAATTGAGTAGGGAATGTTTTTATGGTGTTTTTTATTCCACTCAGTTCCAATTTGGTTTCAACATAGAACAACAGCATCTTCATTTGAATACATTTTCGTTCAGAGCAACAATGACAGCAATGCAAAATATAAGTTATCTGACCAACCAGCACACGTGGTATGGTAATTCTTAATGTGCTCTGAGTTCCTTGTATGTGTGTGTGTGTGTTTGTGTATCTGTCATACTCCATCAGATAAGCATCTAGTGGCAGCTGAGCTTCTTAAACTTCCTTTTATACTACATCAATGAGAAACAACAAGTTGACCTCTGTGCTTTCAGGTTCCCCTTTTCTCCTCAGAGTTGAGAACGCACAGAGATGCAACTTTTCAAACAAAGTCTCATGAACTGTGAGAAGACTGATCCATGTGAATCCTGAATAGAGAGTTGTGAAACCAGTGAGAAGTGGTGGGTAGAGAGATTGTGGTTGGTGTGAGGTTAAAAGAGTCTCTCAAGATGACTAGCTAAAGTCTCACGTTTAAACCTGAAGCGCATTATGAGAGGATAACAGTTCATTATAGAAGATCTAGCCTATTGCCACCATTCTGACTCCAGCCCAGATTGTTTGTACTGTAGCCAAAAAGCAGCTTAGTAAGCTTTTTAAAATAACTTCCCAGATATAATATTAATTTAGAAACTATTGGAATGTTAAAATTATGTATAGTATAGTATGGTTGATAGGAGGGGTTGGAACCGTTTCAGGGAACAGAAACAGAACCTGGAATGAAAGCGATCTATACTGTTCCAGAACAGAACAGTTATTTTAAAACCATGGGAACTGGTTAATAATGTTCTTTTACATTTCATGCATTTTTTTCTAGTCCCACAACAAAATGCATACGCAATGCCCTCACTGTGTCACTCAGAAATGTATTCCAGTGTCTTCCTACAAGCTGAAAATCTTTCCTTGTGGGTGTTTAAGCTACCTGCCTCTGCCCATCTGATGCATAGGCTGCATAGGCTGACATTACAAGCTTGATTCAGAAGGAGAGAGATTGTTTATTAGCTAGAGAAGAATGGATGAACTTTTTCAATGCTAGTTAAGGGACATATAGGCCTAATTATCATGTTTCACATTGAATTTATTAACTACAAAAAGATAAGACATGTTTTTAATTATGGTGCCGCTCAGGGCACACACAAGCTTGTTAGCTAGCTAGCTCAAGCTTGACAGCGAGCAAACTCAAAGAACATTCAAAGTTCCTCCTCCTAGGTATAACTTTGTGGACCCAATTCAGATAATGCATATCATAACAAGATCCCTGGCACTTCAAGCCTCCTTCAAGCCTCCTCAACCCACTCTCTCCCCACCACAGGAGGTTGGTGCCACCGTAATTGGGGACAACGGGCTCGTGGTAATGACTGGAGAGGAGTCAGTGGAATGGTATCAAATACATCAAATACATGGTTTCCAGGTGTTTGATGCCATTCCATTTGCATTATTCTGGCCATTATTATGAGCCATTCTCCCCTCAGCAGCTTCCACTGCTCTCTACCTGCAAAAAAAAAGTGCATCTTGCGCCACAGGCCACACTTGTCTGTCTATCACGCATGTAAACAACTAGCTTGCCTGCTCTAGCCGCACTGATTGGTCAAGTCATTTAATGAGCTAAATGTAAAAAAAGAAAAGAAAAAGGTTGATTTCACAGGATCAAAAGGGAACAGAAAGAAACAATACAAACCAGTACTTCTTCTTGATTGGAACATGTTGAGAACTTTATTTTGCTGGTCGCAACAGTGGGACAAAATAAAACATTTTGGGAACGACTGGCAAATTATTTTAGTTCCAACCCCTGGTCGATAGTATGGTTGATACAATTATGGGAAAATACAGTATATTACATTATACAGCATATCCAAGGCTTTGGGTATCAAAAAATATGAGCGTTTACCACCAATTAACGTAAACAGGGTTTTTTGTAAGCTAAGCAAAAGAGGACGGCACTATTATGAGCATTTAAACCATTTCTCTGAGCATTTACACCATTTCTCTGAGCATTTGCACCATTTCTCTGAGCATTTGCATCATTTCCTTGAGCATTTGCACCATTTCTCTGAGCATTTGCACCCTTTCTCTGAGCATTTGCACCATTTGGTGAATCATGCATGAGAGCACCAGCTGTTCCGGATGACTGTGTGATCATGCTCTCCATAGCCGATGTAAGACCTTTAAACAAGTTAACATTCACAAGGTCTCAGGACCAGATGAATTACCAGGACACGTCCTCAGAGTATGTGCTGACCAGCCTCCAAGTTTCTTCACTGATATTTTTAACCTCTCCCTGACCCAGTCTGTAACACCTACTCTGTGCCCAAGAACGCCAAAGTAACTTGTCTAAATGACTATCACCCCTGGGCACTCACATCTGTAGCCATGAAATACTGGTCATGGCTCACATCAACACCATCATCCCAGACACCCCGAACCCACTCCAATTCGCATACCACCACAACATATCCACAAATGATGCAATCTCTATTGCACTCCACACTGCCCTTTCCCACTTGAACAAAAGGAACAACTACGTGAGAATGCTGTTCATTGACGACAGCTCTGCGTTCAGCCCCATAGTGCCCTCAAAGCTCCTCCCTAAGCTAAAGTCCCTCGGACTGAACAACTCCCTTCTGAACCTGGATCCTGAGGGCATCAACACATCCTCCATGCTTATCTTAAACACAGGGACCCTCAGGGGTGTGTGCTTAGTCCCCTCCTGTACTCTCTGTTCACCCACAACAGTATGGTCGTGCATGACTTCTACACCATCATTAAGTTTACTGACAACATGGCTGTGATAGGCCTGATCACAGACGACAATGAGACAGCCTATAGGGTGGAGGTCAGAGACCTGGCAGTGTGGTGCCAAGACAACAACCTCTCCCTCAACATCAGAAAGACAAAGGAGCAGATCGTGGACTACAGGAAACGGGAGAGCAGAGCCCGCCCCTATTCACATCGACAGGGCTGTAGTGGAGTGTATCGAGAGCTTCAAGTTCCTCGGTGTCCACATCCCTAAGGATCTATCATGGTCCAAACACACCAACACTGTCGTGAAGAGGGCACGACAACACCTCTTCACCCTCAGTAGACTGAAAAGATTTGGGATGGGCCTTCAGATCCTCAAAAAGTTCTACAGCTGCACCATCAAGAGTAACTTGACAGGCTGCATCACTGCTTGTGTATGGCAACTGCTTTGCATCCGACAACAAGGTGCCATAGAGGATAATGCAAACGGCACCGTACATCACTGGGGCCGAGCTCCCTACCATCCAGGACCTCTATACCAGGCGGTGTCAAAGGAAGGCCCAAAAATTGTCAAAGACTCCAGTCACCCAAGCCACAGACTGTTCTCTCTGCTACCACACGGCAAGCGGTACCGATGCACCAAGTCTGGAGCTAACAGGACCCTGAACAGCTTCTACCCCCAAGCCATAAGACTTCTAAACAAGACTGCTAAATAGTTAATCAAATGGCTACCCATACTACCTGGATTGACACTTTTTTACACTAACTCTCTTGCACTGAACCTATGCACACACACACTGAACTCTAACCACACACACACATACTTACACTGACTCTTCCACACACACTACACACGCCCAAACATACACTTTCACACTCCCCACATATGCTGCTGCTACTACTGTCTAGTATATATCCTGTTGCCTAGTCACTTCATCCCTACCTATATGTACAGTACATAGCTACCTCAATTACCTCATACCCCTGCACATAGACTCTGTACTGGTACTCCCATGCTATTTTCTACTCCCTATAAATAGCCATGTTATTTCTATTCATCATTTGTTTCCTTTATTCACTGTGTATTTATACCTCATGTCACTATTTCTATATACATTGAACATGAATATAAACCCAACACGTGGTGTTTCTCACTTTTCATGAGGTGAAATAAAAGATCCCCAAAACTTTCCATACGCACAAAAAGCTTATTTCTGTCAAATGTTGTGCACAAATTTGTTTACATCCCTGTTAGTGGGCATTTCTGCTTTGCCAAAATAAGCCATCCACCTGACAGGTGTATAATGAATCTGATTAAACAGCATGATCGTTACACAGGTGGACTTTGTGCTGGGGACAATAAAAGGCAATAAAAGGCCACTAAAATGTGCAGTTTTGTCACACAACACAAAACCACAGATGTCTTAAGTTTTGAAGGGAATTGGTGCAATTGGCATGCTGACTGCAGGAATGTCCACCAGAGCTGTTGCCAGATAATTTAATGTTAATTTCTCTACCATAAGCCTCCTCCAACATAGTTTCATAGAATTAGGCAGAATGTCCAACTGGCCTCACAAACACAGGGGAGGTGCAACTCAATATTAAGAATATGTTCCTCATGTTTGGTATACTCAGTGTATATATTTTGTATTATCTTTAACTTGACATTGTTGGAAAAGGACCCGTAAGTAAGCACTGTTAGTCTACACCTGTTGTCTATGAAGCATGTGACAAATAACATTTTATTTGGATTTGAAAAAACTGTCAAGCTGCCCAACTGCAGGCACACACACAGACACACAAAGACACACAGACACACACACACACACACACACACACACACACACACACACACACACACACACACACACGTCACAGATTGAGCGTGGCATAATAGGGTTTGGGAACAAGAGTCCTTGGCAACGCGAGGGCTCAGCTGTCAGACAGCCACAGGTGCCAGAGACAGCCAGAGACTTCTAGGGGCCTTTCTCTCCTCCAGGAGAAAATCCAGGCTTTATTCAAGCCCTAAATGGGACATATGCTACCTTGGCTGGGGCTACTGGGACTGCTGGGGCTACCGGAGCTACTGGGGCTGCTGGGGCTACTGTTGGCCTGACTCCCCAGAGTGGGGACTAGTTTGACAGACTCACATGAGCCTGGTTAGAGGGGTGGGGTGGGGGGGGGGCATGCTTAAATTCCTCCACATCTCCAGTAGTGGAACATATGTAGAGATGATCCTACAATATACTGCTACTCTATTGACAAAGCAACATGCTAACACATCTGCTTTAACACAGTAGTACACACAAAGACTTTTAGGCCTATATCATATAAGTCAACGGAAGTAACTAGGGCTATTAGCAGGTGGAAATGTTAACCAACATATTCACATAGTCACACACACACACACACACACACACACAAAGACCCCCCCCCCTCCCCCTGCACACACTGACACACACAGTGATGTTGTGTTGGGTGTGTGTTACAGAGTGAGAGTGCAGATGCAGATTGTGTGCTGACAGATCCCATGCAGCCCCACTGACAGCTGTGTGGAGAAAAGGCACACGCAGTCCACCAACCAACAGCACCCACCAGATAGCTAGCTGTCTGTACTGTACTGTGTGCCCTTGGTGCCACAAACACAACAGCTACACTACAAGCTAATGTTACCCAGAAAGACTCACAGATGTAAATCGCTGCCAAAAGTGATTGTAACATGTATTGACTCAGGGAGTTGAATACTTATGTAATCATGACATTTTAGCAATTTGTTTTTCATAAAAGGTTTACAAATGTTAGACTTTTTATTTCACTTTGACATTGGATCATTTTGTGTAGGTCGTTGACAAAAAACGACAATTAAATCCCACCTTGTAACACAACAAAATGTGGAAAAAGTCCATGGCTGTGAACACCTTCTGAAGGCAATGAAAGCTAATGCTCATTTCAACCTTCCTACAAATTAATGTGACGATAAAAGGGAGTGATTCATTTCCAAAGATAACTTTTGAGTTCCTTTAGCTGAGCGTGTGGGTGTACGTGTGTACTGTAGTGTTGCCTGAAGCAAGGTCTTCTCTGAAAGCTGGGGAGATGTTGGGGAGAGTTGGCTTGACATCCCCATCAGGCTGACAATAAATATCCCCTGCTAGCTAGCTACTTATTTGGCACGGCTCTTCGCCACAAGTAAATCACGCCGGTAAGCAGAAAGGGTACACTTTTAAACAACCCCCCTATTCTTTTGTTGTTATGATCAGCCCCTACTCCTTTATTTAGCAGACACTATAATGTAGGGAGACGGAGAACCATCCATCTTTATCTCTCTCTCTCTCTCTCCTTGTATCCGTCTGTCTGCTTCCCATCCTGTTCAGCTCATTTTCCCTCTCTAGCAACCATTCACCTTCCTCCAAACAAACGCACACGTAGGGTTGCAAAATTCCTGGAACATTCAATAAATTCCCTGGTTCTCCCAAAATCCCGGTTTGAAGGATTCCCGAAATCAGGAGGGAATAAGCAGGAAATACAGAATCCTCTCATCACTATTTCTGGAAAACCTGGAAGTGTATTGAACGTTCCAGGAATTTTGCAACCCTACATGTGCCTGTATGTTCTGTGTGTTTGTACAGCACTCTTTGGGTTGGTGAGGAACATTGAGCCTAGCTGTAGGTCTGGGGCAGGTGAGGAACATTGAGCCTAGCTGTAGGCATGGGAACGGTGGGGAACATTGAACCTAGCTGTAGGTCTGGGGCAGGTGAGGAACATTGAACCTAGCTGTAGGTCTGGGGCAGGTGAGGAACATTGAGCCTAGCTGTAGGTCTGGGGACGGTGTGGAACATTGAACCTAGCACATTGAATAAACAAACAACATTGAACGTAGCTGTAGGTTTGGGCTGGTGAGGAACATTGAACCTAGCTGTAGGTCTGGGGCAGGTGAGGAACATTGAACCTAGCTGTAGGTTTGGGCTGGTGAGGAATATTGAGCCTAGCTGTAGGTCTGGGGCAGGTGAGGAACATTGAACCTAGCTGTAGGTCTGGGGCAGGTGAGGAACATTGAGCCTAGCTGTAGGTCTGGAGTAAAGATACGTTACACAACTTTTTTGTTTGTTTCATCACTCCCTCCCTCCCTGTCTCCTACTACCGCTCTCTCTGCCTCCCTCCCTGTCTCCTACTACCGCTCTCTCTGCCTCCCTCCCTCCCTGCCTCTCCTCCCTCCCTCCCTCTCCTTACTACCGCTCTCTCTGCCTCCCTCCCTCCCTCCCTCCCTGTCTCCCTACCGCTCTGCCTCCCTCCTCCCTGTCTCCTACTACCGCTCTCTCTGCCTCCCTCCCTCCCTCCTGTCTCCTCTGCCTCTCCTCCCTCCCTCCCTGCTCTCTCTGCCTCCTCCCTCCCTCCTCCCTGTTTCTCTGCTCTCTCTGCCTCCCTCCCTCCCTCCCTGTCTCCTACTACCGCTCTCTGCCTCCCTCCCTCCCTCCCTCCCTGTTTCCTACTACCGCTCTCTCTGCCTCCCTCCCCCTCCCTCCCTCCCTCCCTCCTACTACCGCTCTCTCTGCCTCCCTCCCTCCCTCCCTCCCTGTTTCCTACTACCGCTCTCTCTGCCTCCCTCCCTCCCTCCCTCCCTGTTTCCTACTACCGCTCTCTCTGCCTCCCTCCCTCCCTCCCTGTCTCCTACTACCGCTCTCTCTGCCTCTGCCTCCCTCCCTCCCTCCCTGTCCCCCTCTCCCTCCCCTGTCTCCTACTACCGCTCTCTCTGCCTCCCTCCCTCCTGTCTCCTACTACTGCTCTCTCTGCCTCCCTCCTGTCTCCTCCCTCCCTCCCTCCCTCCCTGTCTCCTACTACCGCTCTCTCTGCCTCCCTCCCTCCCTGTCTCCTACTACCGCCTCTCTGCCTCCCTCCCTCCCTGTCTCCTACTACCGCTCTCTCTGCCTCCCTCCCTCCTGTCTCCTACTACCCTCCTCTGCCTCCCCTCCCTCCCTGTCTCCCGCTCTCTCTGCCTCCCTCCCTCCCTGTCTCCCCTCCCTGCCTCCTCCTCCCTGTCTCCTACCGCTCTCTCTGCCTCCTCCCTCCCTGTCTCCTACTACCCTCTCTGCCTCCCTCCCTCCCTGTCTCCTACTACCGCTCTCTCTGCCTCCCTCCCTCCCTGTCTCCTACTACCGCCTCTGTCTCCTACTACCGCTCTCTCTGCCTGCCTCCCTGTCCCTACCTGCTCTCTCTGCCTCCTCCCTCCCTGTCTCCTCTCTGCTCTCTCTGCCTCCCTCCCTCCCTGTGCCTCCTCCTGTCTCCTACCGCTCTCTCTCCCTCCCTCCCTGTCTCCCTACTGCTCTCTCTGTCCCTCCTCCCTGTCTCCTACTCTCCCTCCTCCCGCTCTCTGCCTCCCTCCCCCTGTCTCCTCCCTGCCTCCCTCCCTCCCTGTCTCTCTCTGCCTCCCTCCCTCCCTGTCTCCTACTACCCTCCCTCCCTGTCTCCCTCCCTCCCTGTCTCCTACTACCGCTCCTGCCTCCCTCCCTCCCTGTCTCTTACTACCGCTCTCTCTGCCTCCCTCCCTCCCTGTCTCCCTACCGCTCTCCCCTCCCTCCCTGTCTCCTACTACCGCTCTCTCTGCCTCCCTCCCTCCCTCCCTGTCTCCTACTACCGCTCTCTCTGCCTCCCTCCCTGTCTCCTCTGCTCTCTCTGCCTCCCTCCCCCTGTCTCCTACTACCGCTCTCTCTGCCTCCCTCCTCCCTGTCTCCTACTACCGCTCTCTCTGCCTCCCTCCTCCCTGTCTCCTACTACCGCTCTCTCTGCCTCCCTCCCTCCCTGTCTCTACTACCGCTCTCTCGCCTCCCTCCCTCCCTCTCTCTGCCTCCCTCCCTCCCTGTCTCCTACTACCGCTCTCTCTGCCTCCCTCCCTGTCTCCTACCGCTCTCTCTGCCTCCCTCCCTCCCTGTCTCCTACCGCCTCCCTCCTCCCTCCCTCCCTGTCTCTACTGCTCTCTGCCTCCCTCCCCCTGTCTCCTACTACCGCTCTCTCTGCCTCCCTCCCTCCCTGTCTCTTACTACCGCTCTCTCTGCCTCCCTCCCTCCCTGTCTCCTACTACCGCTCTCTCTGCCTCCCTCCCTCCCTCCCCTCCCTGTCTCCCTCCCTCTCTCCCTCCCTCCCTCCCTCCCTCTCCTACTACCGCTCTCTCTGCCTCCCTCCCTCCCTGTCTCCTACTACCGCTCTCTCTGCCTCCCTCCCTCCCTCCTCCTCTGCCTCCCTCCCTCCCTGTCTCCTACTACCGCTCTCTCTGCCTCCCCTCCCTCCCCCTGTCTCCTACTACTCTCTGCCTCTCCCTCCCTCCCTCCCTCCCTGTCTCCTACTACCGCTCTCTCTCCCTCCCTCCCTGTCTCCCGCTCTCTCTGCCTCCCCTCCCTGTCTCCTACTACCGCTCTCTCTGCCTCCCCCTCCCTGTCTCCTACTACCTGCCTCCTCCTCCCTGTCTCCCTACCGCTCTCTGCCTCCCTCCTCCCTGTCTCCTACTACCGCTCTCTCTGCCTCCCCCCCTCCCTGTCTCCTACTACCTCTGCCTCCCTCCCTCCCTGTCTCCTCTGCTCTGCCTCCCTCCCTCCCTGTCTCCTACTACCTCTCTCTGCCTCCCTCCTCCCTGCCTCTGCCTCCCCCTCCCTGTCTCCTACTACCGCTCTCTCTGCCTCCCTCCCTCCCTGTCTCCTACTACCGCTCTCTCTGCCTCCCTCCCTCCCTGTCTCCTACTACCGCTCTCTCTGCCTCCCCCTCCCTGTCTCCTACTACCGCTCTCCTCCTCCCTCCCTGCCTCCCTCCCTCCCTGTCTCCTACTACCGCTCTCTCTGCCTCCCCTCCCTCCGCTCCCTCTCTGCCTCCCTCCCTCCCTCCCTGTCTCCTACTACCGCTCTCTCTGCCTCCCTCCCTCCCTCCCTCCCCTGTCTCCTACTACCGCTCTCTCTGCCTCCCTCCCTCCCTGTCTCCTACTACCGCTCTCTCTCCCTCTGCCTCCCTCCCTCCCTCCCTCCCTGTCTCTTACTACCGCTCCCTCTCTGCCTCCCTCCCTCCCTGTCTCCTACTACCGCTCTCTCTGCCTCCCTCCTCCCTGTCTCCTACTACCGCTCTCTCTGCCTCCCTCCCTCCCTGTGCCTCCTACTCCCGTCTCCTCTCTCTGCCTCCCCTCCTCCCTGTCTCCTACTACCGCTCTCTCTGCCTCCCTCCCTCCCTGTCTCCTACTACCGCTCTCTCTGCCTCTGCCTCCCTCCCTCCCTGTCTCCTACTTACCGCTCTCTCTGCCTCCCTCCTCCCTGCCTCTCTGCCTCCCTCCCTGTCTCCTACTACCGCTCTCTCTGCCTCCCTGCCTCCTGTCCTACCGCTCTCCTGCCCCTGTCTCCTACTACCGCTCTCTCTCTCTCTCCCTGTCTCCTACTACCCCTCCCTCCCTCCTGTCTCCTACTACCGCTCTCTCTGCCTCCCTCCCTCCCTGTCTCTTACTACCGCTCTCTCTGCCTCTCCCCTCCCTCCCCCTGTCTCCTACTACCGCTCTCTCTGCCTCCCTCCCCCTGTCTCCCTGCTCTCTCTGCCTCCTCCCTCCCTGTCTCCTACTACCGCTCTCTCTGCCTCCCTCCCTCCCTCCCTGTCTCCCCTCCCTACCGCTCTCTCTGCCTCCCTCCCTCCCTGTCTCCTACTACCGCTCTCTCTGCCTCCCTCCCTCCCTGTCTCCTACTACCGCTCTCTCTGCCTCCCTCCCTCCCTGTCTCCTACTACCGCCTCCCTCCCTCTGCCTCCCTCCCTCCCTGTCTCCTACTACCGCTCCTGCCTCTGCCTCCCTCCCTCCCCCTGTCTCCTACTACCGCTCTCTCTGCCTCCCTCCCTCCCTCCCACTACCGCTCTCTCTGCCTCCCTCCCTCCCTCCCCCTCCCTGTCTCCTACTACCGCTCTCTCTGCCTCCCTCCCTCCCTGTCTCCTACTACCTCCTCCCTCCTCTCTCTGCCTCTGCCTCCCTCCCTGTCTCCTACTACTGCTCTCTCTGCCTCCCTCCCTCCCTGTCTCCTACTACTGCTCTCTCTGCCTCCCTCCCTCCCTGTCTCCTACTACTGCTCTCTCTGCCTCCCTCTCTCTCAATTCAATTTCAATTTTAGGGCTTTATTGGTATGGGAAACATATGTTTACATTGCCAAAGCAAGTTAAATAGATAATAAACAAAAATAAAAAACAATACAAAATTAACAGTAAACACTACTCACAAAAGTTCCAAAAGAATAAAGACATTTCAAATGTCATACAGTGTTGTAATGATGTGCAAATAGTTAAAGTACTCTCCCTCCCTCCCTCCCTCACTCAGCAGCAGTCCTACAGTACACGGTAGCAGGTTTTATGACACTGAGAGGACACCGTGGGCCTGGACTGCTCTCCACTGACAGTTGTCTATCTGTGCAACAAATGGCACATTCAATCAGGGGGCAGCAGTGACAGCCCCACTCCATAAATTCTGGGGTGCGCACACACACACACACACACACACACACACACCCACACACACCAGCTAGCAGCACCTAAAACAGAGCCTGCAGTTATAATGCTGCCTTGCTCCACTCAAAATTTATGTGCAGCTCTTTTTAAAGGTCTGTTAAGTTCAAGTGAGTTAATAGTCTAGTAGTTCACCAACGGACATTGACTGCCCATATCAGTACGCCGATGAATGGCAGAACAACCTGTGAAAGCAGTTTGTTTTATAAAGGCTGTTTTCAAATATGCTCTTATTTGTATAAGGGGCATCCTCCAGACAGACAACACATCAATAGGTGAAATTCAGGAAGGCATTTTGATTCACCAGAGTTTACATTAGGCCATGATGCCTAAATAGATGCCAACATTTGTTGTTGAGGTCTTCACACATACGGTCCAGGACACTTTGTGTCAATATCAAGCCAAGGACTGATAACTAATAGCCTACTAGAAATATGATTTATAAAATGGTGGCACGCCACCAGTTGAGGCACATAACATCTTGGGGGAGAATGAAGTGAAAAGAGATGGCTCAGTTCAAAAACATCCCCGGTGTTACAACAATACACTTGGGTGTGTTGCTCTCTCTTTCGCAAAACCACACCTTCACAGTCTTTCAGCACTTGAAATGCAGGAGGGAGGAGTGTGTGTGTGTGTGTGTGTGTGCGTGTGTGTGTGTGTGTGTGTGTGTGTGTGTGTGTGTGTGTGTGTGTGTGTGTGTGTGTGTGTGTGGGGGGCTGCCTTCAGGCTTGCAAGTTCATACATGCCATACCTGGCTAAGCCTGGACTTAACACACACACTCAAATACAGTACACACACATACTCAAACACACATACATACCGCAAGTCCCAGAGACAAGACTCACGCCCTCGTCACAACGAGTAGCCCAACCCACCTGAAAATGTGTGTACAAACGCACAGCACAGAGAACATAAACAATAACACCCAAAGCATCTCCCAACCCTACAGTCATCTGGGTGAGCCTACAGTCATCTCCCAACTCTACAGTCATCTGGGTGAGCCTACAGTCATCTCCCAACCCTACAGTCATCTGGGTGAGTCTACAGTCATCTCCCAACCCTACAGTCATCTGGGTGAGCCTACAGTCATCTCCCAACTCTACAGTCATCTGGGTGAGCCTACAGTCATCTCCCAACCCTACAGTCATCTGGGTGAGTCTACAGTCATCTCCCAACCCTACAGTCATCTGGGTGAGTCTACAGTCATCTCCCAACCCTACAGTCATCTGGGTGAGTCTACAGTCATCTCCCAACCCTACAGTCATCTGGGTGAGTCTACAGTCATCTCCCAACCCTACAGTCATCTGGGTGAGCTGCTTGTATTGTGTACACAGTGGATGTACATATCTGGGGAAAATGTGCTACTTCAGATATTTGCAGTCAGTCATTTCAGAAAAAAGCTGCTTGAAATGCGTCAAGCATCTCAACAAAAGTTTTGATGCTACGTGGTCTATCGAGTTAAACAAGGCTTGCAGGCCTACTATTTTTCAAGCGTATGAAATTGTGTATCCCTATGAGTAAGTGTTGCCCTGACCATAAGAACTGTAGCATAGAGTATCTGTCTGGGTTCCACCACGTCTGAGGAGGAGACAGAACAGGAGAAACCACTGGAGGGGGGGGTTCACCTAGCAGAGGGCCCAGACTCAGGCCCAGGCGGGAGGATACGCCTCTTCACAGCTCTCACCATAATGGGGCTCTTTGTACAGCCAAGAAGAATACACCCTTCATCTGGACTGGGGACTGAGGCTATCCCTCTCTCTCTCCCTCTCACTCTCTCTCCCTCTCTCTCTCTCTCCTCTGTCTCTTCCCACTCACACACACAGACATCTACCGACCACACATGATTTGTGGCTGTCAAGACCTTTTCTTCCCTCCCCCTTGTAGAGGACTACCTCTGTGTGTGTGTGTGTGTGTGTGTGTGTGAGACACTAGATGGATCGGCTCAGCAGTGGTACCACCAGCTACTGTATCTATCTGTCCTTCTACATGGATCACCATGCAGCGTGTCCCCTCCCACCCTCCAACCTCTAACCTCCAAAACCTAACCCCCATCCTCTAACCCCCACCCTCCAAAACCTAACCCCCATCCTCCAAACCCTAACCCTAACCCCCTCCCACCAACCCCTAACCCTAACCCCCTCCCACCAACCCCTAACCCGAACCCCCATCCACCAACCCCTAACCCCCATCCTCCAACCCCTGACCCCCTCCCGCCAACCCCTAACCCTAACCCCCATCCACCAACCCCTCCCTCCAACCCCTAACCCCCTCCCTCCCTCCAACCCCTAACCCCCTCCCTCCAACCCATAACCCCCATCCTCCCCTTTCTTCGGCGTCACTCCTCTTGATGTTGAATGACATAACACTCCACAGTGAGGATTCAGGCCAAAGTACAAGGCCACACAACATCAGCCAACTGTTTGCCGGCACCGGCTCGCAACCGCCCCCTGAGCAGCCCAGTATCTACGCCCCTCCCATCCACATGGGCACAGCCCCCCTTGCTTTCTGCCTCAGGCCAATCAGGGACTCCGCAGCCAGCTGTTTGCCCGGGCCGCACACGTGAATGACATCGGGCAGGTGGGGGGGGGGTGCTCTCACAACTTTCACAACTCTGAGCAGCGGGGTTATCCATGGAGCCTCCGGGGTATGAGGCCGGCCGTGCAGCACAGCACCGTTCCTCTCAGCTACACTGAAACAACTCCGCCAGCAGCACCATCACACCATGTCCTGCCTGCCTCTCTCCCCTTCTCCTCCACCCCTCTCCTCCACCCCCTCCTCTACTACTCTCCTCCACCCTCTCCTCCACCCTTCTCCTCCACCCCTCTCCTCCACCCCTCTCCTCTACTACTCTCCTCCACCCTTCTCCTCCACCCCTCTCCTCCACCCCTCTCCGCCACCCTTCTCCTCCACCCCTCTCCTCTACTACTCTCCTCCACCCTCTCCTCTACTACTCTCCTACACCCTTCTCCTCCATCCCTCTCCTCCACCCTTCTCCTCCACTCCATCCCTCTCCTCCACCCCTCTCCTCTACTACTCTCCTCCACCCCTCTCCTCTACTACTCTCCTACACCCTTCTCCTCCATCCCTCTCCTCCACCCTTCTCCTCCACCCTTCTCCTCCACTCCTCTCCTCCACCCCTCTCCTCCCTCCTCTCCTCCACCCCTCTCCTCCACCCCTCTCCTCCACCCCTCTCCTCCACCCTTCTCCTCCCTCCTCTCCTCCACCCCTCTCCTCCACCCCTCTCCTCCACTCCACCCCTCTCCTCCACTCCTCTCCTCCACCCTTCTCCTCCACTCCTCTCCTCCACCCCTCTCCTCCACCCTTCTCCTCCACCCTTCTCCTCCCCCTCTCCTCCACTCCTCTCCTCCACCCCTCTCCTCCCTCCTCTCCTCCACCCCTCTCCTCCACCCTTCTCCTCCACTCCTCTCCTCCACCCCTCCCCTCCACCCTTCTCCTCCACTCCTCTCCTCCACCCTTCTCCTCCACCCTTCTCCTCCTCCATTTTCTTCTCCTCCACCCCTCTCCTCCACCCCTCTCCTCCACCCTCTCCTCCACCCCTCTCCTCCCCCTCCATTCCTCTCCTCCACCCCTCTCCTCCACCCCCTCTCCTCCACTCCTCTCCTCCATCCCTCTCCTCCACCCTTCTCCTCCACTCCACCCCTCTCCTCCACCCCTCTCCTCCACTACTCTCCTCTGAAATAAGAGTCACATTGTGTTTTTTCTTTTTTTTTCTCTTCCAGCTGCGCTGGGCTCTCTCTTCATGGGTTCTCTGCCTGCCTTACAGCCTGAGGACATGGGCTCCTACAAGGGAGTGATTCATCTGGGGGGTGGGATGTGATGAGGGTGGAGATGCTGTAACTTCACATAGAGCAGAGATTTTTGGGGGTCCCACAGAACAATTTCCTCTCTCTCTCTCTCTCTCTCTCTCTCTCTCCCCCACATTGTCTATCTGTTAGCTCAAAGTAGGCAATGATGGGGGCTGTTGTATGTCAGACATTACTGAGAGCGGTAGAGCAAGTTGGGTGAATGAGCAGAGCAAGATCTGGGAGTTTGAAAATACTCTCTGGGGCTGAAAGTGTTCAAAGTCAAACCCCCCCCAGGGGAGGTGGAGAATGGGCAGTAATGGCTAGTTACAAAGACAGCAAGCTCTGCTTCCCATGTGTTTAATAGTGATACTGGACAGCTAGCATCGCCTACTAGCATCGCCTACTAGCATCGCCTACTAGCATCGCCTACTAGCATCGCCTACTAGCATCGCTACTAGCATCCTACTAGCATCGCCTACTAGCATCGCCTACTAGCATCGCCTACTAGCATCGCCTACTAGCATCGCCTACTAGCATCGCCTACTAGCATCGCCTACTAGCATCGCCTACTAGCATCGCCTACTAGCATCGCCTACTAGCATCTAGGAGACTCCTCCTTTGAAGCCTGCCTCTCAAGGCTCCGAGCAAAGTGCCTCCTCGTCGAACACGGCCTGATAAAAAAGTTAATGTTTACTGGGATAGAAGTGCTGGCTTAGGGAGTGCCAGAAGGATAAACTTTGACTAAATTTAGATGATTCTCTTTGTGAACTAGGCCTACTTCTCTCTGAAGCAAATCTTGGGCTTCTGACTGTCACCAGTTTATTTCCCTCGTCTTCTGACAACAATTCCCCTAATGCTGCACACAGCGCTTATCATAATTATGAAAACCTGAAACAACATCCAGTATCCACCATTTCCTGTTCGGGGGAAGTCCAAAAGACCTTGCAGTCTTGTGGGATGGCCCATTTCCTCAGCAAAGGATGAAATGAGAAGGGACGGGGATTATTTCCCCCCTCTCGAGTTCTATTTATCCCTGACACCGTCCCTCCATCCTCTCAAAATGCCTCTGGTGGCATGCTATTCTACTTAGTCAGGCCTCACTAAAGGCATCTCAACCAGCATACACTTTTAGAATATGATAGAGTCGGGATTCATAAAAACTAAAACATCGCACTGAAAGTACAGCTGTGACAAGCAAACCAACTTAGTCATCTTACAAGAGGTAAGTATTAAGGTCTTATTCTTGAAAAATGTTTAAATCAACTAATGCTAATTCAGTAAGTCCCCCCAAAAAATCTATGACAAAACCAACCAAATGGCAGTGCAGACATATGCTAATCTGATTCCTTAGGGGCCTTTAATTGTCATCATTGGAGTCTATCTTCACTCTGAGTCTCCAGTAGTGTCATTAGAGAGCTCAATAAGCATAACACTAGTCTCTGGGGCCTTGCTGCACTGTTACAGTCTTCAACACTGGGTGGCTGACGGAGTCATTGCATTACAAACTTGGCGACCTTGCTCAGGAACAGATAAGAACAGTGTCCAAGTGGAGACAGATCTAGACAGAACAGACCTGGAACAGGATCATCTTCCAGGCACGGTCTTGAGGGCTGAGGTTAAAGTTGGGATGTTTCGTGGTTTCGCGGTTCACCTTTCTGCAGTATTTGGTGACAAACAGGCAAAGTGTTTGTAGGTAGACATAGTATGGAAGAATGAATGATGGAGAAAGATTAACCTGGCCACTGGAAAAGATTGTTTTCCATTCTCCTCATGCATCTCAAAGCCTGTTCAATACCTAGTAGAGGAGGGAGTGCACTCTGCTCAGTTGCAAGTAGTTACATAAAGGGGTCAAAGTCTTCTCTTTTGTTCCGATGCTGCTGCTCTTTCGAAGGGGACCCGTAACCTGATTTTCACCTGCTTACCAATGCCTGCTAGAGCTGGGAAAGATGTTTACTGTTCTCCTTGGATGGGGTTTATAATTCTTTCCACTGGTGTACCTGGGGGGGTGCGACCTTTAACCAGACTGACTGTCTGGTTAATGATAATGATGATAATGCCCCTTTGAAGGAGGCGCAACGAACTTGCGCCACAGCGAGGATGCTGGGAAGAGCACAGCTCAGGAGAGTGGTGGGGGGAAGGGGGAGGATGATAAAGGGTGTAACAAATAACTTTGCTGGTAAAACTTCGACCAACAGAATATTTTCACCGAAGTTAAAACTAACTTTTGCTCAAGGGGGGGACCTAAAAAGTTTATAATTGACGTGTTATTTTTGGGAGAGAGAAAACATTCCCCTGGGTGGTTGAAAGGGTTAACTGTGGGGCAGTGGTGGTCCTGTGTTGTTGCGTGAGTGTGTACGCCTGCTGTGAGATGGGTGGCGGCTATGCAGCCTGTATGCATCACCGGTGTTGTTTGGGCAGGGTTTAAGGTAGGTCCCTCCATTGTTTGGGAGCTGCTCCTGTTGTGGGGGGTAGGGGGAGAAAAGGCCAGGTTTCAACCCAGAGAAAGGGCTGTGTTTCTGTCTTTGTGTGCCCTGCCTCGGGGGCTTGTCAAGAGAGAGCCTGGTCTATCCCATCAACTAGACTCCCAAGGGGGAGCTGGAGAGAAGGATTGCTAAGGGTGTTGGAGATGGGAGGTGGGGGAAGGATGACAGTGTAGTGTTAACTTCAGCTCAACTGGGAGGACACACCTCCCCTCTCCTCCCCATCCCCCAACTAAGCATCCACCCTCTCCCTCTCTTCTCCATCCCCCAACTAAGCACCCACCCTCTCCCTCTCTTCTCCATCCCCCAACTAAGCACCCACCCTCTCCCTCTCTTCTCCATCCCCCAACTAAGCACCCACCCTCTCCCTCTCTTCTCCATCCCCCAACTAAGCAGCCCCCCCCTCGTTGCACTCCTCCTCTCCATCTCTGCTCAGGACATAGGAGGTATTTTGGAAGCAGTGGGAATCTTTATCCATTGTCCAATCTTAAAGTTGGCTCTAAACAAAACATTTAATCTGATCAGTGAATTTTTCTTTTCATGACAGTGTTTTCTTCTGTAATGTAAGAGAGAAGCAGGTAGGGAGGGGTTGAGCTATAACAGGGTTCCCAACTGGACGCCAAGTTTTCATAGCAGAAAATATGTACAGAATATGTTTTTTAATTTTCATTGTTGGACATAAAAGACTTAAAAGACCAGGAAAACAGCTCCAAGTAATTTCAATTTTGGACATGTGTTCCTAAGTATTCCCACGTATAATAGAGAAACACGTGATTGTATACAAATGTAAGCAAGGTTTGAAAGATTTTATTTTAGTGAAATATTTTATCTGTTTGGGCTTCTTGCGGTCAATTTGCAGTCTACAAATTATTTGCAATTATACTGAACAAAAACATAAACGCAACAGGTAAAGTGTTGGTCCCATGGATCATGAGCTGAAATAAAAGATTCCCACAATTTTACATACACACAAAATGATTATTTCTAGCTAATTTTGTGCACAAATGTCTTTATATCCATGTTAGTGAGCATTTTTCCTTTATCAATATAATCCATCCACCTGACAGGTGTGGAATATCAAGAAGCAGATTAAACAGCATGATCATTACACAGGTGCACCTTGTGCTGCGGACAATAAAAAGCCACAGATGTCTCAAGTTTTGGAGCGTGCAACTGACTGCCAGAGCTGTTACCAGAGAATTGAATGTTAATTTCATAAGCCGCATCCAAAGTTATTTTAGAGAATTTGGCAACTGAGAGAATCCAACTGGCCTCAAAACCACAGACCTAGTGTATCACGGTAGCCTAGCACCTCCACATCCGGCTTCTTCACCTGCGGGGACATCTGAGACCAGCCACTCGGACAGCTGATGAAACTGACGAGTGTTTCTGTCTGTAATTTTTTTTAAACGAATTCTGATTTGACTGGGCCTTGCTCTCCAGTGGGTGGGCCAGTCTCCCAAATGGGTGGGCCTATGACCTCCCAGGCCCACCCATGGCCTGCCCTGTCATGTGAAATCCATAGATTAGGGCCTAATGAATTTATTTCAATGGACTGATTTCCTTATATGAACTGTAACTGAGTAAAATCTTTGACATTGTTGCATGTTTCGTTTATATTTTTGTTCAGTATATGTTCCGGCCCCCCAAACATCCACCGAAGAAGGGAAAAGAAATTGGCCAGCGGCTGAATCTAGTTGATGATCCAATCCCTGTCCTATAACCTGATGTGAGAGACAAGCAGGCAGAGAGGGTTTGAGGCAGAACCGGTGTGGTCCAGTGTGGAACTGCATGACACAGTGTTACGTGTGTAACCACCGTCACAGAGATTACCCCCATCTTGTAAAATCAGTGGTTTGTCTGCGTCTCACGGCTGATGGTATTAGCATGTCTAGAAACAGGAGGGAACTTCAAAAGAAAAATGGAAACTCAAAACAGGAGTCCATCCAGTCAGTGAGAATGAAAGTTACACTTTTTTCTCTCTTGAAAACAAGTTGGAATGTTTTTTTAAAGAAAAAAGTAAACAGTCAACTTAACTTCTGGGCATCCTCCAAACAAAACCAAAAAATAGGCCACTAGTCACATAAAGAATGAGTAGGCATTTAGACAAATAATGTGTTTGATGTAGGCCTAGTTGAAAACTACTTAAAGGTGCTGAATCATTTCAAACAGGAAGACCAAGGATTTTATCCTATGTTGTCATGCAGACAGAGAGAGAGAAAGAGAGAGGGGGAGACTTAATTGAACCTTATCAGTAGAGTGGAGCCCCCAGTCCCTAGCCCCCTCCCATTCCTGTCTCCTCCTACACTAGGACCTCTCCCACCCACCTCTCACGCAGCTTTGCTAAGGGATGCTTTCTAAGGTGTGTGTGTGTGTGTGTGTGTGCGTGCGTGCGTGCGTATTTTCGTGGCCAAGGAGGAGTGACAAACAACAGGTCTGGGGGCCTGTGCACTGGTCTCTATGGAGATGAGGTGTGTCCTGTGTGTTTGTAGAACAAACAATGGTACCTGATGAGGGGGAGGACGGCTAGAGTGTGTGTGTAAGGTGGTGACCACATCATATACATTGTGGGAATGGGAAAAGGAAGTGGTGGCTCAGTGTTTCTTCCAAGGATGCCCTTTTGAAGAGGCATTACGTGGGGCCAACCTAGCCGGATTAGTAGGGATTACCACGGTAGAGTTGGGTTTAACAATTCAAATGCAAAGGAAATGTGATTATTGTCGTGCAATTCTATTCTAAAAAGCTACTATACACCAGAAACCAAGGTATACAGAATAACACAAAGTTTAGGCCTACTCGAGGTTTGGAAGTGTTGGCTAAAAGGAACACATGGTAGAAAAATATGAAACTGCAGGAAATGGATCGGCTCGACATTCAGGATGAAGCCTCTGAAAGCTATTAGCATGTCGGCCACCCATTGGCAGAGTCACCTCTGACATCACTGGCAACATTGCCCAGCATGCACTACTCAGGTGGGGTGTCATTAGAGCAGCTCATCCTTCTATATTTACTGTCTCCGCGTGGCTAACAGACCGTCTGAGATAGACAGACTATCTATCTAACAGAGTCCTCTCTCGAAAAAACAATTCCAAATGTGTCCCTCAAAAGCATCAGATGTGGAAAATCCACCGTACCTAGCCAGGGGCAGGGGCAAGGTAGGGACTAACGGGGCAGGAGGACCAAAGGAGGAGGCAACCTGCTATGTGGTAGGACTAGGCTGTGTCCGTCCAGGCATCTCTCTAGTCCTGCAGACATACCAATCACCAATCAGTACCAACGTTTGAACGGATGTCACTTATTCTAGGTCCATACATTTGAATACTTTTCTCTACACACCTATTTACATTCTGAAAACACAATATTAGGTGGCATTAAAAAAGACAGTTTGCCTGAATATTTACCTCCACAAGTTCAAAAACTTTTATTTGCGGTAACTTCAATCTGGCTATGTGTTGATAAAATCAACATAACCTAAGTATGTTATATTTTCATGTTCTCTTCTCCTCCCAGCTCTCTCTCTCTCACACACAAAACTGGTTGGACCATGCTGTTGCCTTATGCACTTTTTTTCCTCTCCCTCTGTTCCTCCCTCCCTCCTCCCTCCCCTGTCTAGCTCCAGTGAGCAACAAGTGCTGCCTGTGAGTACCACCCCCTCCCCCTCCCCCTCCAACCTCCAGAAGCTATCTCAAATCCTCAGCCTGCAAGCAACTGCCAGCTGACAAAACTGTTTAGTCAGCATGAAAGACAGGGAGGGAGGGAGCGATGTGGGGCTAGACGAGAGAGAAAGAGAGTGTGAGAGAGAGATGTAGAGACAGAGCAAGGAGGCAGAAAAGGGAGAGAGGGAAGTAGAGACAGAGCAAGGAGGCAGAAAAGGTTGAGGGAGAGCAAGAGCGGGAGACATTCTTACTGCGCACTCTCCATTCAGCTCTCTCTCTCTCTCTCTCCCTCCCTCCCTCTCCCTCTCATTAACCCTTTCCTCTCCGAGACAGCCAACACAGTTTAGAGATGGCTGCTAGAGGCTAAAAGTAACACTCAAACCACAGCTAGGAAGACAATCCACTCCATAGAAGGAGTATTTTGTGAGTAAACAGAGGACAATGGAACCGTATAAAGATTCCCCTACCTCCACTACAACCCAAATAAAGTATTGTAAACACAACAAGACAAAACTTTATGTCTCCTTCATACGATGGAGTGAGTTGCTTGGAAACAGGCTGACTGAGGAGAGGAGGGGACAACTCTGGAGAGCGGAGCCATTGTTGTTCCACTTCCTCCATCTCTTCCCCCACCACTTCGGAGAGGAGGCAGTTTAACTTCCTGTCTCCCCCATGCTTCACCCCTCCTCACCCCAGGTGCTGCTGCAGCCTCCATTTTCTAGCCTCTCTCTCCCTCTCCTCTCCCCTCCCCCTTGTGGCATTCTTTCACATCAGTGGCACAGCCGTCAAGTTAGACTTTGAACCCGAGGTAAATACCTGCTTTATTTGCAGCCTGTGCTGGAGGCTGGTGGTGGCCTGTGTGGCTGGGAAGGGTGTATGTTGGTGGTGTGTGTGTGTGTGTGTGGGGGGGGGACAACATGTATAGTGACAACTCAGAGCTGTGCAGAGGGATAAAGGACACGTAGGGCTCTGCACTGAGAGGGCCGACATCACCCTGGTGCAGCGTTCCCGCTCTCCCTGCAGCTTATCAGTTAGACCCTGAACACACCCTGTGAGATGGATGACTTGGCCAATATTAACAACACACTTCTGTGGGCCGAGGAGAAAGAGGAGAACTATAGGACAATAAATGTTCTACTTGGTTGTTATGGCAAGCGATGCTGGTAAAATAGGTCACTCATTTCCCATAACAAATAAAACATCCATTCATCCAACCAAGATCATGTTCACCAATGTAGGACGGATGGCATGGATTTTCTCGTAGTTGGTTGAAGGAGTTGTCCTGGCAGCAATCAATTAATCAAATTGTTTCCCGAATCCAACAACGTGATCCAATAGTACGTTGAGAGACAGGCCCCTAAACATTAGGACCTACTTTGCACATTAGTTGTGCAGCCAAGTGTCGCCTATAAAAAGCCAGTGGTATTAATCTAGATTTGGGGCTTCTACCACAAATGTGTGACTGTGCCTACAAATATCATTGAGCCTATATTTACACTGGGTCCTAGACCACAGCCAGGATAAAGGGGGCTAACTATGGACTCACCCCAGGGACATATTGTAATGTCTACTGTTAAGGTCACTCCGTGTGTGTTTGTTAGTTGCAGCTTACATTCACACACCTGTAAAAGAACTCCATCCCTTACTCGGTCCCAATGAAAACCTCAGTTTAAAGCAGCCTACGTGCACACAATGTCAGCACCGACACTGTCCTACTTAGCTGCTCCGTCCACTTCTCAAATTTCCGCCATCTCACTTGGCTGTGTTACCGCATCCTCATTAAAGCACCCACACGTACCTTGAGCCTCATTCCATCAAGACATCAACAATGTTGAGTATGCCGCACATATTACAAGATGCAATACAGCACGTGTAGCCTAAATTAAATGTGTGCATTCTCATTTTTTAAACTAGGAGTCAATGCTTAGTAACAACTGCATAATCAAAGAGGAAAAATACAAAATAAAACATGTTATGAATTACTTCAATTTGCCATGTAGCATTTAGCAGTAACATACATTTGAGGTTGTAAGTCCTAAGCAAGGAAGGTTCGGGAGGAGGAGGGGTGAGGTGACACAGCGAGGCCGAACCCCAAGCTTGGATTCCATTTTGGAAACCATCTTCCTCAGGTTCCCTCTTTCCTCTTACATCTACAAGTAGAGTCCCTATGTCCCCTCCACGCCCTGCCGGCCGCGGGATGGAACCTAATCTTATCTAAAAAAGGCGGGTTAAAAATAGCCCTGGGGGCCAAAGGGGAGCCAAAGGGCCAGCCCATCTGTACCCTTGGGGAAACCACAACCCATCTCCATCAGGAAGAGAGGTAAGAAGAAGAAGTGTCTTCATTTTTAAATTTTGACCCGAGACCTTCAGCGTGTTCTGGGTGGTTCGACCCATACACCCCCCTCCTATTCCATTGATTTAGCCTCAGTGAGCAACAACCGGTTAACAGCTAAATGAGAGGCGATAAAGACGAGGAGGAGCCAGTGAGGACCTAATACCAATGCTCTGCATTGTTGAAGGGACTTGCCATCAGGGGACACTGTGTTTAAGTCGGTGTCTTTAGAGGATGGATGGGGTCTTATTAGGCTAAATAGCAGGCTTAAGAGCATAAGGGACCCAAGGGGGTTGAAGGCTCTTAATTACCTCCCTCAGCATCCTCCTCTGGCCCAAACCTCAATGGGAGGAACGTTGATCAACTGACTTTTCGTCAAAGAACATATAAGATTAAATTATTCTCCTTTTAGTTCATCCAAACTCCTAAAAACTTGTGTTATCATTTTAGTGATGCTACAGAATGCCGTTTCACATCTGGACATAAACAAATGTTTAGTTGAAGGCTTAATCATTCCCTTGAGTAGCATATTTGTTTATTATTAAAACCATTTAGGCCTAAGACAAAACAAACAAACAGAAATCATTACATTAAAGACATTAAAGACATAGGCATGGATATGTTTTAACTATCACATCGAATTACAGAGACGAAACATCACAAGATGGCAGGAAGTCAAACAATTGCCATTTCTAACTAGGAGTGTAAGACAGAGAGTAAGATCTTACTTGAGTAAGATCCAAGTACAACCAACAGCTTAAACCAGAAATATCCATTTAGACTTCCGAGGTGTATAACTAGGCTACAACTGGTCCACATCATATTAAATGAAACATCATTTTTGCACTCAGAGCATCCCACATCAAGAATTGAAAACTGTTCAAAGTGACTTCCTTGTATAAACAGAGACCCATAGCGAGTCTATTTTGTCAACACACTAGAGTCATGAGTACCAATAATGCAGTGGATTTGGAGACTTTGTGGAGGGTGGAGAGCTGAGGACATACAAAGGGGACATCCTCTACTTAAGTGTGGTTCCACGTTGATCAACTATCTCTAGGCTCAGAATTCAATAGAAAATAGCTGGTCAAATTAAACGGTTCATCATTTATTTATTCAACCACATAATTTATATAATGTCCTCCAAACAGAGCGTGATCATTTGAGGGATGATTACATTATTATTCCAAAAAAACTCAACTGTCTTCTTGGCAGTGCAAGAGCATCTTACTCTTATCCAGTCTACTATTTCATATGCACTTTACTGTGACTGCAGGGCCTAAACCAGGACAGGCTCATCATCATCTTTCTGTACCACAGAAAAACAACTTTTTTTAAACAAATGTTATGTCTCTTTCCTATATTAAGCCCCCCTCAATACATGCTTACCCCACCCCCACCCTCACACCATCATCATCTTCCGGTCATGCCTTGGTTTGAGTCGTTAGTTTCACCGCACATTTAACCTTTCAGTAGCCCATTTCTTTATCTCAAATTCACCTAACATCTTTGTTAGAGAGTACTGAATTGGATGGTGAATTTCCCTACAGCGAAATGATTGCGTTTGATCCGACTGTCGCCGTAGGCCTACTCGTCTACAGTGTAGAATTTCGTAATGGAATGCGAACTGCTCATCCGGATCGGCACTCTCCTCCCTGTCTCCTTCCAAGTGATCAGAGAGCTCGAGAGAAGAGGAACATCGACCAGCAAGCTCCAAAACCGTGTTGCTTCTATTTTCAACCACCGACAAAATAGTCGACAGTGCAAATATCAACAGATCATCTCTCCATCGCCAGACAACATGGTGTAAACAAAACAACAATGTAGACACAAAGTTACACTTTTACCCAATGCTGTTCTATGCGCACAGCAGTCAACGAGACCAAGGGACGAAGGCAAAAAGAAGGAAAAAAAATGCCTAGCAACCATTATCTAACCAGGTCGCGCTACGTTGCAGTTCCCCAAGAGTGAAACGCATCAATTCATCACTTTTTGAGCGTCTAAAAGAGCTAAAAAATATTTAAAAATACCCATGAATGATCCCAAATAAACACTGTACACATCAACCATGCATTTTGCATCATTCTCGTTGTAGATGATGCGAAATAAATTCATTTCCATAAAGTCGATTATAATAATTAAAGAATGTTTTTAAAAAAGTGAGAAATACTGATAGAGGTGTTTATTCTCGTAATGATGAATGAGGAAAACTATAGACTAGTAGGATATCACGCTTCATGATGAGTAGGAAGAACTGCTTCGGTTTATTTAATAAACAATTAAAGATGGAATCGTGTCAAATCATTGAATTGTAACATTTTAACATACAGACAGACAAACTACTGTTGAAAAACAAATAAGTTTCGTAAACGTCTCTGCAAGGTCAAAATGTAGCTAGCTATACCGACACATGGCCACTAAGCTGTAGCTAGGCTTCGATCAAAGTGCACTGAAGATATGGATGCTCGAGTGCAGCAACAGGCGGCTAGTTAGCTAGCAGACTTTGAACCTCCTCGAACCCCCATCATTAAAAACACTTTACCGAGGGGGGGGAAGTCAGAACTCCAACAATTAATGTTGATTTAAAGAGGGAATGAGTAGCTAAATAAACTTCGCTGGTTACAAATAATAATATAAGGAAGAGACATTCCACCGCTCATGATGAGCATCAGGTCCTTAGCGAAAGTAGGAAGCAAATGGGAGTTGCGAAAACTATCCTATCCACATCTCCTTTCGAACTTTAACAACTTTATGTCACAACAACAGTAAACTTCGCCAAACACTCAATTACCATCGCATATCGACTAAACCAGACAAATAAGGCAGACTTAAGAGAATACGCCGAGGAGCTAGGTACTTACGTTCGACTTTGTTGGGGTTGGGCTGCTTGCGCCGAGACATACTGATGATGGTGAATGGTGATGATGGGCTAAGAAAAAAAAAGAAGCTGCAAAGTTGTTCCGGAGAGGAATCAAAATGGCGTTACTGAGGATGTGCAAAGTTAGACAACTTTGTTCCCCTCTCTTTCTTCCAAATTCCTAAAGAGGAAGAAAGAGTTGAGAGACGAGAGGAAAACACTTATTTCGCTTTCCTCTCTGGCCGTCCCCAAAGCGCTGCTCTCTCCTCTCCCCTAAACCTGATAAGTAAGACGCATCACGTGTTGCTCCTGCTAGTCTCCAAGGGGACGTGTTACTGAGGCTGCTGCCACTAGACTTGAGCCAGTAAGCATCTCTACAGGAGGGGTCTCAAAAGAGCAAAACGTTTTATCGAGCGGCGTGGTACCAATGACTGCGTGGTACCCTCAACATAAAACTCTGAGAGAGGAAGTGCACGCGGAGGAAACTCAAGCCCTTTAAAGTTCTAGAACTTGGTTGTTGATCTACATTTACACACCTATAATTTAAAAATGAGTGTGATTTTTAAATTATATTTAAGTAGATACAGGACGCAGTGATGGATTCACAAGCAACCAGTATTTAACTAGTTTCAAAAGTTGCATTTAGTTTCAACTGGTGCCTGCGTACTCCCACATTCCTCCAAGCCCTCATCTCTGGATACAGACCCCTCCCCGCGTCTATGCTCATCAACCACTGGCCGAGAAGCATTTCCCTCCCCTCTATGCAACTCAGCTGGTAGGAGCCTACGCAGCCCTGATTCACACTGTCTGGGCCACATTGAGATGGAGTCAGATATTTGGCTACATTGCTAGTATTTCCAGTATTTCCAACTTTTCGAGCATTTTGTGTAATTATTATTTCTAAATTAGTCTAGACAAACAACTTTCATTAAGGACAAATGCACTGAAGAGTAAACATTTTGGTGGGTATGACTTGATAAGGACAGCAATGGAGTTGGAAAGAGCACAAACAGATCTGGGACCAGGCTAAGACGATAGGCCTAGCCCAAAGAGAGATTAGTCATTGTGACTTCCTTCAGTTGATTAGATCCAACCTAAACTTAATTTGATTAGAAGTGTGTGACAATCATCAACATGTTTGGTCACACCACCATATTTGCACCCCAACTCTCCTCCATAATTGCCAAACAAAAAGTGACGCTTTAGGAACGTTAATAAGGATGCTACATGGGCTGTCATTTGTTGACATCACATTATTCTCAGAGACACTTTGCAATTTGATCTGAATATTGATCACAAAAAATTCTAGCAAAGCTAAACTCTCTAGGCTTTGCGTCCACATGTGCTCAATAAACCCAACTGAATGGAAAAGACTGGCACCAAATAAAATAAGGAAATTAGATGGTGCTTATATTTCCTATAAGGCATATAGCTAGATCTACACTATGGCATGGGAAGTGGACTCATCTCAGTAGACCACTTTTGAGGTCTTAAAACATCTAGCAAACATTTGATTTTGGGACTGAGAGCGTATTTGCATATCTAAAATCACAGAAGATACCTAAGATATTTCCCAAGGCTAAGTAAAAGAAAGATGGTCATTGGGGAGCTGTTCGATTTTAGGCTAAAATGTTTATGTTAAACATGTGTGCATCAATTTAGGTTTAATGTGGATCAATTTAGGTTTATAAAAAAATATGCTGACCTGAGTGTTTAACACACACACACAAACACACACACACACAAGTGCTATTCACTTATCTGAAGGAACTACTCACAGTATCAGCCTCATGAGCCTGAGATGAATAGTATTTACATTACACCACTAATCCAATCAATTGTTTTCTTTCAAATTCAAATCAAACTATTGACAAGCAATTAGCACATTTAGTTTCAAGTTGCTGGGCATGCTTGCCTGATTCACAAACATGTTGGCTCTCCCCTAGGGTGATATCACTCTTTGTTATCAAGTGCTTGCATGCAAAAAAAAAAAATCTATTTTATACATCTAGGTTGCGCAAACGTTATGGTCTTCCATTGAAACACTCAAATAAGCATTTTAAAAAGCCACTCAATTTCATAACTTTGACTTTCAAGAGACTGTAGCCTACATTGCGGTCAAAAAAGTAGTTTGTGTGCGCGCGGACGCGCGTATTTTAGTTGACAAAAGTGGCAGCGTGCCCATAGAGATCCCAATAAATGACCGATTCTGAGTGTGCCTTTCTGCTTTCACAAAACACAGCAAAATGAGTGTGATCTTATTTATTGAACGTAACCAAGGCTTCAACCCCGTTGCTAAGGAACAACCATCCCCACTTCGACAACAACAAAAGGGTGGATTCCATCGTGTGTGAGGCGGCCTCAGCATCGCACATTCTGTAAAACAAGTTCCAGACGGGTCTGAGCCGCGCGCGAGCATATATCTGCAAAAGAGTCGAACAAGTTGATAACACTCGACGCATATGGGTCACCATGTTTGAACTTGAAGAACCAGGCCATTTAACGCTGGCCTACAAACTATAATTACACTGTGTTTGACTATACACCTGTTGGTTGTTTGGGGGATGACAAGTACATGCTGCACTTACTCAATTGGCTGTGAACTGTCTGCCAGTTTTTTTTTTTCCATCTATAGGGTCTATTTAACAGTTTACTTTTTTCTTCATTTTTTTGTAATTTTTTGTGTTCTATAAATTTACTTTGTGTTTAAAGAACGTGTATGAATTACAGTAATTCGAGTTGTCAAACTAAGATGTTGGCCTGGCTGGCTCCAGCATGTGCTTGGAAGAAAAATGCATAGATAAGGAAGGACAGGGGGAGTGGTGAAAAACCGGTTTCAGTTGGTGACAGAACAGATGACTTGTAGGTAACAGTTGTTTTCATTGCAGCCTGCATGGCACTGAAGCTGCACAGAGAGTAGGGCAACTTGTAAATGCTCTCTTTATAACTTGCAGATTTGGATACTGTGTTCCAAGGCGCAATATGCACAAACAAATGGTGTGCAAGCACTTATTTGTGGCAGTTTGATTACACATAAATCACAATTTGGTTATGTCTATAATATCCCTGAGCCCAGAGAGAAAGGTTACTGATTGAAGTGCATAGTCTACCTTAGTGGCAATTCATAAAAGAGCTTGGATGGAAGACATGGAAATTATACTCAGGAAAGGTGAAGAGAATAACAACAATTATAAGGGGCAACTATATGTTAGCCACAAGTGCAAGAATGTCCTCTCCCTCTAACATCTCTTGTTAGGATTTTGCAGAAATGACAGGTCATACAATAAATAGAGCTTGACTCACTCTTCCATAGTCGTCTCTTTGCCAACAGATGTTTTTTCAAAAACATTTCAGGAACTCTGATTTAATCCCATTGATTGAATTACGTCCACTACTCTACCCTGCACATTAGACTGCTGCCCTATGTACAGTACATAGTCATTGAACAATGGCAACTTTAATCATGTTTACATACTGTTTTACTACTTTATATGTACAGTGCCTTGGGAGAGTATTCAGACCTCTGGACTTTTTTCACATTTTGTTAGGTTACAGCCTTATTCTAAAATTGATTAAATGTTTTTTTTTCCCATCATCAGTCTACACACAGTACCCCATAATGACAAAGCAAAAATAGGTTTTTAGATTTTTTTGCTAATAAAAAAATACTGAAATATAACATTTACATAAGTACTCAGTACTTTGTTGAAGAACCTTTGGCAGTGAATACAGCCTAGAGTCTTCTTGGGTATGACTCTACAAACTTGGCACACCTGTATTTGGGGAGTTGCTCCCATTCTTCTCTGTAGATCCTAACAAGCTCTGTCAGGTGGAATGGGGATCGTTGCTGCACATCTATTTTCAAGTCTCTCCAGAGATGTTTGATCGGGTTCAAGTCTGGGCTTTGGCTGGGCCACTCAAGGACATTCAGAGACTTGTCCCAAAGCCATTCCTGCGTTGTCTTGGCTTTGTGCTTAGGGTCGTTGTCCTGTTGGAAGGTGAATGTTCTCCCCAGTCTGATGTCCTTAGAGCTCCGGAGCAGGTTTTCATCAAGGATCTCTCTGTACTTTGCTCCATCCATCTTTGCCTCGATCCTGTCTAGTCTCCCAATCCCTGCCACTGAAAAACATCCCCACAGCATGATTCTGCCACCACCATGCTTCATCGTAGGGATGGTGCCAGGTTTCCTCCACATGTGACGCTTGGCATTCAGGCCAAATAGTTCAATCTTGGTTTCATCCATTGGTGTAAAATACTTAAGTAAAAATACTTTAAAGTAGTACTTAAGTCGTTTTTTGGGGTATCTGTACTTTACTATTTATATTTTTGACAACTTTTACTTTTGCTTCACTACATTCCTGAAGAAATTTATGTACAGGGTGGCAGCATAGCCTAGTGGTTAGAGCGTTGGACTAGTAACCGAAAGGTTGCAAGTTCTAATCCCGAGCAGACAAGGTACAAATCTGTCGTTCTGCTCCTGAACTGCCTAAGGCAGTTAACCCACTGTTCCTAGGCTGTCATTGAAAATAAGAATTTGTTCTTAACTGACTTGCCTAGTAAAATAAAGGTACATTTTTTTTTTTAATTAAAACTTTTACTCCATACATCCCTGACACCCAAACGTACTCGTCACATTTTGAATCCTTAGCAGGACAGGAAAATGGTCTAATTCACACACTTATCAAGAGAACATCCCTGGTCATCCCTACTGGCTCTGATCTGGCGGACTCACTAAACACATGCTTCATACAGTAAATGGTGTCTGAGTGTTGGAGCATGCCCCTGGCTATCCGTAAATTAATAAAACAACAAAATGTGGCCGTTTGCTTTACTTAATATAAGGAATTTGAAATGATTTATACTTGTACTTTTACTTTTGATACTTAAGTATATTTTAGCGATGACATTTACTTTGATACTTAAGTATATTTAAAACCAAATACTTTTAGACTTTTACTCAAGTAGTTTTTTACTGGGTGACTTTCACTTTTACTTGAGTCATTTTCTATTAGGGTATCTTTACTTTTACTCAAGTATGACAATTGGGTACCTTTTCCACCACTGGTTTCATCAGACCAGAGAATCTTGTTTGTCATGGTATGAGAGTCTTTAGGTGCCTTTTGGCAAAGTCCAAACTGCCTGTCATGCGTCTTTTACTGAGGAGTGGCTTCTCTACCATAAAGGCCTGATTGGTGAAGTGCTGCAGAGATGGTTGTCCTTCTGCAAGGTGCTCCCATCTCCACAGACGAACTCTAGAGCTCTGTCAGAGGGACCATCGGGTTCTTGGTCACCTCCCTGATAAAGGCCCTTCTCCCCCAATTGCCCAGTTTGGCCAGGTGGCCCGGCTCTAAGAAGAGTCTTGGTGGTTCCAAACTTCTTCCATTTAAGAATGATAGAGGCCACTGTGTTCTTGGGGACCTTCAATGCTGCAGAAATGTTTTGGTACCCTTCCCGAGATCTGTGCCTCGACACAATTCTGTCTCGGAGGTCTACGGATAATTCCTTCGACCTCATGGCTTGATATTTGCTCTGACCTGCACTGTCAACTGTGGGACCTTATATAGACAGGTGTGCCACTTTCCAAATCATGTCTAATCAATTGAATTTACCACAGGTGGACTCCAATCAATTTGTAGAAACATCTCAAAGTGTCAAGGGGTCTGAATACTTTCCGAAGGCACTGTATATAGTGTATTCTAGCCATGGCTCATCCTCTATAACTACTGATGTACACACCTTTTCTATTCATATGGAAGGTTGCAAGTTCAAACCCCCGAGCTGACAAGGTACAAATCTGTCGTTCTGCCCCTGAACAGGCAGTTAACCCACTGTTCCTAGGCCGTCATTGAAAATAAGAATTTCTTCTTAACTGACCTGCCTGGTTAAATAAAGGAAAAATAAAAATATACTGTCCATACTGTCTATACACTCCATTCACATACATATATATTTATATTCTCTTCTTTGACATGTATTTATATTCCTGACTTGACATGTATTTATATTCCTGACTCTGACATGTATTTATATTCCTGACTCTGACATGTATTTATATTCCTGACTCTGACATGTATTTATATTCTCTTCTTTGACATGTATTTATATTCCTGACTCTGACATGTATTTATATTCCTGACTCTGACATGTATTTATATTCTCTTCTTTGACATGTATTTATATTCCGGACTCTGACATGTATTTATATTCCGGACTCTGACATGTATTTATATTCCAGACTCTGACATGTATTTATATTCCGGACTCTGACATGTATTTATATTCCAGACTCTGACATGTATTTATATTCCGGACTCTGACATGTATTTATATTCCGGACTCTGACATGTATTTATATTCCTGACTCTGACATGTATTTATATTCTCTCTTTGACATGTATTTATATTCCTGACTCTGACATGTATTTATATTCCAGACTCTGACATGTATTTATATTCCTGACTCTGACATGTATTTATATTCCTGACTCTGACATGTATTTATATTCCTGACTCTGACATGTATTTATAGTCCTGACTCCATGTATTTATATTCTCTTCTTTGACATGTATTTATATTCCTGACTCTGACATGTATTTATATTCCAGACTCTGACATGTATTTATATTCCTGACTCTGACATGTATTTATATTCCTGACTCTGACATGTATTTATATTCTGACTCTGACATGTATTTATATTCCTGACTTTGACATGTATTTATATTCCAGACTCTGACATGTATTTATATTCCTGACTCTGACATGTATTTATATTCCTGACTTTGACATGTATTTATATTCCAGACTCTGACATGTATTTATATTCCTGACTCTGACATGTATTTATATTCCTGACTCTGACATGTATTTATATTCCGGACTCTGACATGTATTTATATTCCTGACTCTGGCATGTATTTATATTCCTGACTCTGACATGTATTTATATTCCAGACTCTGACATGTATTTATATTCCTGACTCTGACATGTATTTATATTCCAGACTCTGACATGTATTTATATTCCTGACTCTGACATGTATTTATATTCCGGACTCTGACATGTATTTATATTCCTGACTCTGGCATGTATTTATATTCCTGACTCTGACATGTATTTATATTCCAGACTCTGACATGTATTTATATTCCTGACTCTGACATGTATTTATATTCCAGACTCTGACATGTATTTATATTCCTGACTCTGACATGTATTTATATTCCTGACTCTGGCATGTATTTATATTCCTGACTCTGACATGTATTTATATTCCAGACTCTGACATGTATTTATATTCCTGACTCTGACATGTATTTATATTCCAGACTCTGACATGTATTTATATTCCTGACTCTGACATGTATTTATATTCCTGACTCTGACATGTATTTATATTCCGTCTCTGTCATGTATTTATTTCCTGACTCTGACATGTATTTATATTCCTGACTCTGACATGTATTTATATTCCAGACTCTGACATGTATTTATATTCCTGACTCTGGCATGTATTTATATTCCAGACTCTGACATGTATTTATATTCCTGACTCTGACATGTATTTATATTCCTGACTCTGGCATGTATTTATATTCCTGACTCTGACATGTATTTATATTCCTGACTCTGACATGTATTTATATTCCGTCTCTGACATGTATTTATATTCCTGACTCTGACATGTATTTATATTCCGGACTCTGACATGTATTTATATTCCAGACTCTGACATGTATTTATATTCCGGACTCTGACATGTATTTATATTCCAGACTCTGACATGTATTTATATTCCGAACTCTGACATGTATTTATATTCCGGACTCTGACATGTATTTATATTCCGTCTCTGTCATGTATTTATTTCCTGACTCTGACATGTATTTATATTCCTGACTCTGACATGTATTTATATTCCGTCTCTTACATGTATTTATATTCCTGACTCTGACATGTATTTATATTCCGGACTCTGACATGTATTTATATTCCTGACTCTGACATGTATTTATATTCCTGACTCTGACATGTATTTATATTCCGTCTCTTACATGTATTTATATTCCTGACTCTGACATGTATTTATATTCCTGACTCTGACATGTATTTATATTCCTGACTCTGACATGTATTTATATTCCGGACTCTGACATGTATTTATATTCCGTCTCTTACATGTATTTATATTCCTGACTCTGACATGTATTTATATACCGGACTCTGACATGTATTTATAGTCCTGACTCTGTCATGTATTTATTTCCTGACTCTGACATGTATTTATATTCCTGACTCTGACATGTATTTATATTCCTGACTCTGACATGTATTTATATTCCGGACTCTGACATGTATTTATATTCCGTCTCTTACATGTATTTATATTCCTGACTCTGACATGTATTTATATACCGGACTCTGACATGTATTTATAGTCCTGACTCTGACATGTATTTATATTCCGTCTCTTACATGTATTTATATTCCTGACTCTGACATGTATTTATATTCCTGACTCTGACATGTATTTATAGTCCGGACTCTGACATGTATAGTCCTGACTCTGACATGTATAGTCCTGACTCTGACATGTATAGTCCTGACATGTATAGTCCTGACTCTGACATGTATAGTCCTGACTCTGACATGTATAGTCCTGACTCTGACATGTATTTATAGTCCTGACTCTGACATGTATAGTCCTGACTCTGACATGTATAGTCCTGACATGTATAGTCCTGACTCTGACATGTATTTATGACATGTATAGTCCTGACTCTGACATGTATTTATAGTCCTGACTCTGACATGTATAGTCCTGACTCTGACATGTATAGTCCTGACTCTGACATGTATAGTCCTGACTCTGACATGTATAGTCCTGACTCTGACATGTATAGTCCTGACTCTGACATGTATTTATATTCCTGACTTTGACATGTATTTATATTCCGGATTCTGACATGTATTTATAGTCCTGACTCTGACATGTATTTATAGTCCTGACTCTGACATGTATTTATATTCCGGATTCTGACATGTATTTATAGTCCTGACTCTGACATGTATTTATATTCCGGATTCTGACATGTATTTATAGTCCTGACTCTGACATGTATTTATAGTCCTGACTCTGACATGTATTTATATTCCGGATTCTGACATGTATTTATAGTCCTGACTCTGACATGTATTTATATTCCGGACTCTGACATGTATTTATAGTCCTGACTCTGGCATGTATTTATATTCCTGACTCTGACATGTATTTATATTCCAGACTCTGACATGTATTTATATTCCTGACTCTGACATGTATTTATATTCCAGACTCTGACATGTATTTATATTCCTGACTCTGACATGTATTTATATTCCTGACTCTGGCATGTATTTATATTCCTGACTCTGACATGTATTTATATTCCAGACTCTGACATGTATTTATATTCCTGACTCTGACATGTATTTATATTCCAGACTCTGACATGTATTTATATTCCTGACTCTGACATGTATTTATATTCCTGACTCTGACATGTATTTATATTCCGTCTCTGTCATGTATTTATTTCCTGACTCTGACATGTATTTATATTCCTGACTCTGACATGTATTTATATTCCAGACTCTGACATGTATTTATATTCCTGACTCTGGCATGTATTTATATTCCAGACTCTGACATGTATTTATATTCCTGACTCTGACATGTATTTATATTCCTGACTCTGGCATGTATTTATATTCCTGACTCTGACATGTATTTATATTCCTGACTCTGGCATGTATTTATATTCCTGACTCTGACATGTATTTATATTCCTGACTCTGACATGTATTTATATTCCAGACTCTGACATGTATTTATATTCCAGACTCTGACATGTATTTATACGGACTCTGACATGTATTTATATTCCAGACTCTGACATGTATTTATATTCCGAACTCTGACATGTATTTATATTCAGGACTGACATGTATTTATATTCCGTCTCTGTCATGTATTTATTTCCTGACTCTGACATGTATTTATATTCCTGACTCTGACATGTATTTATATTCCGTCTCTTACATGTATTTATACTGACTCTGACATGTATTTATAGACTCTGACATGTATTTATATTCCGTCTCTGTCATGTATTTATTTCCTGACTCTGACATGTATTTATATTCCTGACTCTGACATGTATTCATATTCCGTCTCTTACATGTATTTATATTCCTGACTCTGACATGTATTTATATTCCTGACTCTGACATGTATTTATATTCCTGACTCTGACATGTATTTATACGGACTCTGACATGTATTTATATTCCGTCTCTTACATGTATTTATATTCCTGACTCTGACATGTATTTATATACCGGACTCTGACATGTATTTATAGTCCTGACTCTGTCATGTATTTATTTCCTGACTCTGACATGTATTTATATTCCTGACTCTGACATGTATTTATATTCCTGACTCTGACATGTATTTATAGGACTCTGACATGTATTTATATTCCGTCTCTTACATGTATTTATATTCCTGACTCTGACATGTATTTATATACCGGACTCTGACATGTATTTATAGTCCTGACTCTGACATGTATTTATATTCCGTCTCTTACATGTATTTATATTCCTGACTCTGACATGTATTTATATTCCGTCTCTTACATGTATTTATATTCCGGATTCTGACATGTATTTATAGTCCTGACTCTGACATGTATTTATAGTCCTGACTCTGACATGTATAGTCCTGACTCTGACATGTATTTATAGTCCTGACTCTGACATGTATAGTCCTGACTCTGACATGTATAGTCCTGACATGTATAGTCCTGACTCTGACATGTATAGTCCTGACTCTGACATGTATAGTCCTGACTCTGACATGTATTTATAGTCCTGACTCTGACATGTATAGTCCTGACTCTGACATGTATAGTCCTGACTCTGACATGTATAGTCCTGACTCTGACATGTATAGTCCTGACTCTGACATGTATAGTCCTGACTCTGACATGTATTTATATTCCTGACTTTGACATGTATTTATATTCCAGACTCTGACATGTATTTATATTCCTGACTCTGACATGTATTTATATTCCTGACTCTGACATGTATTTATATTCCGGACTCTGACATGTATTTATATTCCTGACTCTGGCATGTATTTATATTCCTGACTCTGACATGTATTTATATTCCAGACTCTGACATGTTTTATATTCCTGACTCTGACATGTATTTATATTCCAGACTCTGACATGTATTTATATTCCTGACTCTGACATGTATTTATATTCCGGACTCTGACATGTATTTATATTCCTGACTCTGGCATGTATTTATATTCCTGACTCTGACATGTATTTATATTCCAGACTCTGACATGTATTTATATTCCTGACTCTGACATGTATTTATATTCCAGACTCTGACATGTATTTATATTCCTGACTCTGACATGTATTTATATTCCTGACTCTGGCATGTATTTATATTCCTGACTCTGACATGTATTTATATTCCAGACTCTGACATGTATTTATAGCTGACTCTGACATGTATTTATATTCCAGACTCTGACATGTATTTATATTCCTGACTCTGACATGTATTTATATTCCTGACTCTGACATGTATTTATATTCCGTCTCTGTCATGTATTTATTTCCTGACTCTGACATGTATTTATATTCCTGACTCTGACATGTATTTATATTCCAGACTCTGACATGTATTTATATTCCTGACTCTGGCATGTATTTATATTCCAGACTCTGACATGATTTATATTCCTGACTCTGACATGTATTTATATTCCTGAGCATGTATTTATATTCCTGACTCTGACATGTATTTATATTCCTGACTCTGGCATGTATTTATATTCCTGACTCTGACATGTATTTATATTCCTGACTCTGACATGTATTTATATTCCAGACTCTGACATGTATTTATATTCCAGACTCTGACATGTATTTATATTCCAGACTCTGACATGTATTTATATTCGGACTCTGACATGTATAGTCCTGACTCTGACATGTATAGTCCTGACTCTGACATGTATAGTCCTGACTCTGACATGTATAGTCCTGACTCTGACATGTATAGTCCTGACTCTGACATGTATAGTCCTGACTCTGACATGTATAGTCCTGACTCTGACATGTATAGTCCTGACTCTGACATGTATAGTCCTGACTCTGACATGTATAGTCCTGACTCTGACATGTATAGTCCTGACTCTGACATGTATAGTCCTGACTCTGACATGTATAGTCCTGACTCTGATATTGCTCGTTCTGATAGGTCTTAATCTCTTGTTATTTCTTTCTTCTGTCTATTGTTTTGTATTGCTAGATATTGCTGCACTGTTGGAGCTAGAATCATAATGTAACGGTCTTCTTGTGGTGAAGTAGAGGCGGACCAAAATGCAGCATGGTGGTTATTCATGTTTCTTTAAGAAAGACTCTATACATGAATAAACTAACAAAACAATAAATGTGCGAAAACCTAAACAGTCCTATCTGGTGCAAACACAGAGACAGGAACAATCACCCACAAACACACAGTGAAACCCAGGCTACCTAAATATGGTTCCCAATCAGAGACAATGACTAACACCTGCCTCTGATTGAGAACCGTTTCAGGCCAGACACAGAAACAGACAAACAAGACATCCAACATAGAATGCCTACTCAGATCACACCCTGACCAACCAAAACATAGAAACATACAAAGCAAACTATGGTCAGGGTGTGACAGTACCCCCCCAAGGTGCGGAGCCGCAAAACCTGAACCTATTGGGGAGGATCTGGGTGGGCATCTGTCTGCGGTGGCGGCTCTGGTGCTGGACGTGGCCCCCACTTCACCGTCGTCTTAGTCCCCCACCTTGTCCTCTTCCGTGGCCTCCTAGACACTGCGACCCTACCTAATGACCCCACTGGACAGAGGGGCGGCAGCTCGGGCGCCTCTGGGCTGAGGGTCTCTGGCGCCTCAGACTCCGGCAGCAGCGCCGGACAGGCGGGAGTCCCCGGCAGCAGCGCCGGACAGGCGGGAGTCCCCGGCAGCAGCGCTGGACAGGCGGGAGTCCCCGGCAGCAGCGCCGGACAGGCGGGAGGAGTCCCCGGCAGCAGCGCCGGACAGGCGGGAGGAGTCGCCGGCAGGAGCGCCGGACAGGCGGGAGACTCCGGCAGCAGCGCCGGACATTCGGGAGTCGCCGGACAGGCGGGAGTCGCCGGCAGCAGCGCCGGACATGCGGGAGTCGCCGGCAGCAGCGCCGGACAGGCGGGAGTCGCCGGCAGCAGCGCCGGACAGGCGGGAGACCCCGGCAGCAGCGCCGGACAGGCGGGAGACCCCGGCAGCAGCGCCGGACAGGCGGGAGACCCCGGCAGCAGCGCCGGACAGGCGGGAGACCCCGGCAGCAGCGCCGGACAGGCGGGAGACCCCGGCAGCAGCGCCGGACAGGCGGGAGACTCCGGCAGCAGCGCCGGACAGGCGGGAGACTCCGGCAGCAGCGCCGGACAGGCGGGAGACTCCGGCAGCAGCGCCGGACAGGCGGGAGACTCCGGCAGCAGAGCCAGACAGACGGGACCACCTGCAGGGAGGAGATAGAGAGACAGCCTGGTGCGTGGGGAGACCTGCTGGTGGGGAGACCTTCAGAAGGCTTGGTGTTAGGAGGAGGCACCTGAAGGACCGGGCTGTGGGGGAGCACTGGAGCTCTGGTGCGCAACCTTGGCACCACTTCCCCAGGCTGGACAACTCTAGCCCGGACCCTCCAGAGTGCAGGCATAGGTTGAACCGGGCTGTGGGTAAGCACGGGAGATCTAGTGCTTACTACACGCACCTCTCCCTTAGGCTCCACTCCCACATTTGCCCGGCACGAGCGGAGCGCAGGCAGAGGACGCACTGCACCCTCCCAGCGCCCCGGAGACACAGCACGCAGAGCCGGCGCAGGATACCCTGGACCAAAACTGCGTACCGGCGACCAGACCCGCCGAGCAGGCACCATACGCCCTGGCTCGATGCCCGCACTCACATGACACTCTCGGGGGGCTGCCCTATAGCGCACCAGGCTATGGGCACGTACTGGCGACACCGTGCGCTTTACCGCATAACACGGTGCCTGACCAGCGCTGCTTATAATAAGCACAAGGAGTGAGCTCAGGTCTGCTACCTGGTTTAGCCCCACACCTCGTCTGCCTCTGCCCCCCCAAAATGTTTTTGGGGCTGCCTCTCGTACCTGTCGCGCTGCTGTGCTGGCTTCGCCAACCTCATTCTCCTGTAACCTTCCTCGCACTGCTCCATCAGATCCCAGGCGGGCTCCGGCACTCTCCCTGGGTCGTCCGCCCACCTGTCTATCACCTCCCAAGTTGTGTAGTCCTGTGATACTGGCCGCTGTTGTTGCTGCTGCTGTCGTCGCTGTCTTTTACCACGCCGCTTGGTCCTTGGTTGGTGGGTGATTCTGTCACGGTCATCCTCCTCTTCATCTGAAGAGGAGAGGCGAGAAGGATCGGAGGACCAAAATGCGGCGTGATATGTGTTCATCATGAATTTTAATAAAGAAAACACTGAACACTGAAACACTATACAAAACCAGTAAACAAAATAACAACCGTGAAGCTAATGCGAGCTGCGCTGAAACAAGCCATCAACATAGACAATCACCCACACACAAATAGTGCAACCCAGGCTACCTAAGTATGATTCTCAATCAGAGACAACTAATGACACCTGCCTCTGATTGAGAACCATACTAGGCCGAAACATAGAAATACCCAAATCATAGAAAAAACAAACATAGACTGCCCACCCAACTCACGCCCTGACCATACTAAATAAATACAAAACAAAGGAAATAAAGGTCAGAACGTGACACATAAGCATTTCACTGCACCTGCGATAACATCTGCAAAGCTGTGAACACGACCAATAAACTTTGATTTGATTTGATCCATGAATAGAAGTATTCTAATATCATCTAACCAACCAGGAACTAGGTGACAATGTCATTTTTATGTTTCTTGTCAGCTTGGTCTCTACTGGTTGAAGAGGTTTACAGTCCTTTGTTGACCCCAAATCACCACAATATCCTGTTGAAGACCCTGTCACTTGGGCTGTGTTCATTGGGCACCAAACGTATGTAAACAGAGTGAAACAGGGAGGGACTACCTAGACTTGTCTCTCTTCACTCTTTTCTCTCTTCTCTTGGAGGACCTGAGCCCTAGGACCATGCCTCAAGACAACCTGTCCTGATGGCTCCTTGCTGTCCCCATTCCACCTGCTGTCCCCAGTCCACCCCAGTCCACCTGCTGCTGCTCCAGTTTCAACTGTTCTGCCTGCGGCTATGGAATCCTGACCTGTTCACCGGACATGCCACCTTGTCCCGGGCCCTGCTGTTTTTGATGCTCTCTCTCTACCGCACCTGTTTGTCTCTAACTCTGAATTATCGGCTATGAAAAGCCAACTGACATTTACTCCTGAGGTGCTGACCTGTTGCACCTTCTACAACCAAGGTTATTATTATTATTATTATTTGACCCTGCTGGTCATCTATGAATGTTTGAACATCTTGGCCATGTACTGTTATAATCTTCACCTGGCACAGCCAGAATAGTTTTTCCTAGTCACTACATCTGCTTTGCTTGCTGTTTGGGGTTTTAGGCTGGGTTTCTGTATAGCACTTTGTGACATTGGCTGATGTAAAAAGGGCTTTATAAATTCATTTGATTGATTGACTTGTCCAATAAGAAACACAAATTTTGCTTTTCATTTCTGTTTTCAAATGTTTTCCGTTGCATATCCTAATGACCACAACTCTGGATAAATATGAAACCTGTGTTACCTATGCTGACACTGTCCTGATATTAAGGGGAAAAACACTGACAAAGATGTTTCCAAGTTTGAATGGATAATAGAAGGGGTGCAACTTTGGTTTTAGAAGTGGGGGGGACATAATATATTATTATATATATATATTTTTTTATCCAGTCGGATAAACACTCCAAACAGCCTACCCGACCACTTGGAGGCGTCCACATGGTCCTAAAGCACACAGTTTCCTTGTTTCCTATCACATTCCAAAGATAAAACTGAGGGGGGGACAAAAATGCGATTTCAGAATTTTGGGGAAGACATGTCCACCCCTTGTCTCCAGTGAAAGTTGCGCCCCTGGATAGTAGGATAAAAGAGTGAGGAGAGGGGAGGAAGAGAGAGAGAGAGGGGCAATGTAAGCATATGTTTCCCATGCTAATAAAGTCCCTTAAATTGAATTGAGAGAGAGAGAGAGAGAGAGAGAGAGTAGGTGGTAACATGAAGCCTCCTTCAACCCTGTCAAAGGATCCAAATTGTTTGGAGTGCTCAAGTGCTTTGAGACCTGACCTGTACTGCAGTGTGGCTGTCTGTCCTACTAAAGGCTTTGCCCAGAGGCCATCACACAGTCTGTGATGAAACAACCTTGGGATTTGTCACAACAGTAGCAGTAGAACCGCAGTTAATCATTGACCTGTTGCTAGTCCCAGTGTTGGTGTGTCGTTGTGTGAGGTTATTGCTGCATTTGTGTGGATCATGAGTCACTAAAATGGCGGGTAAATGAGGCTGGGCTGGGGCATAGAGATAGATAGAAGACTCTAGTGCCCAAAAGGGTAGTGCCATTGAGGACCAGCTGTTGGAACCGGTTCAGGGAACAGAACAGAAAAATAACCTACTTTTTAGAGGAATGGAAACAGAAACGCGAACAAAAGTGATCTCTAGTGTTCAAGGAACAGAACAGTTATTTTAAAATCTTGAGAACCGGTTAATAACAATCTTTTAAGTTCAGAGCAATGTTTTCAGTCCCACAAAAAAAATCCCATCAAAGCGCCTATGCAAAGCACTCACTCTGTCACTCAGAATTTTTTTCTTCCAGTGCCTGCCAGCTTTTTCTAGGCTAGTCAAGGATACTATTAGCAATCATGTTTCACATTGGATTTATTAACTACAAAAAGGTAAGACATGTTTTGAATTCTGGTGCCGCTGCACACACGAGCTTGTTATTAGCTCTGGTCCAGGGTGTTGAGCCAAAGTTCAGACATTCAATGTTCCTCCATATTAGCCACTCCTCCGTAGATAACTAGACAATTATATACTATGCAATTCAGTGAAGTAGGAATGATAGGCCTGCTACTAATAACCTAAAAACTTCAATCCAAGCCTCCTCCATATCTACCCCTGTCTCTCGCTCTCTCCCCACCCGCAAAATTTGAGTCGCAACGCACACCCTACACTTGTCCATCCATCAAGCACGTAAACAATTAGCTAGCCCGGTGTGGTGATACTGATGGTTTGTTGAGGACTATCACCATTTTGAAGTAGTCAACTGGGTGGGACTTCCTATGGCTTAAGGAAGGATCACATAATTCTATCCAGGTTGTCAAGAGGATTCAACCAATGAATTATACTCATGAGCAAACCTTTCATATCTGCAGGTGGCAGTAAATCACAGAGCTTGGCTTTATACCTGTTCAAACAAAACACGCCAGGGGGCAGTATGCATGTTTACCAACTCATAGAAGTTGTAGAAAAAGACAATGGACTACTTCAAAATGTAGATGGCTTCAGTGGAGCTCCACATGCTCTAACGCAGGGTTTCCCAAATAGATTGTGAAAACCTACTCGAACGGATGCCATAATGGGACAGATAGAATGTTGTGTCCTTTAACTGTCTGTATGGGCTGGGGTGAGACAGTCCAACATTGTGCAGAGCTGTATTGATGGTTGCTATGATTTCACACCTGTTATTGAGGATGCTTTCCAGTTGCCACCTTTCAGACAAACACGAGAGCCACACAAAGTTCCTCAGAAGCGGGCACCAGTGTATTCACAATTAATTTTCAATCAGAACAAGCAAATTCTTTCCAAACGGGTTACCTTATTCAGACTGAGGTGTTTATATGAGGGTATTTTATTCAGAATGAGCTCTTGTGACTTTTATTTTATGTTTTTTTTCAGTGACTCCTAGCACTGAAACACAGACTCCTTTCTCTGATAATGACCCAAGCCATCTTCTGCTTAGAAAGTCCACACAGTGAGTGAAGCATTTGACAAAGAGAAAAGGAGTCTACAAAGACAATAAAAAGTTGAATACATGGAAACAATAATATTGTATTGCTTATAACAATGTATCCAAATTCACACGTACAATCACCAAAAGCAACAATGTATCAACATCCAGCTAAAATAGCATCACTGTCCAATTCGACCACAGAGCACCTTTATTGATAAATAACACAGTGACATTGATGTAACAGGATACAGTAATGGGTTCACAAATTATGTCAACAATAAAACCAACAAGGAACTTCTCACGTTTGGCATGGAGAATTATCTGTGTACTGTCTCACACTGAAAAGAGTGGGCCCTCTAGTGGACCAGACTGGAAACTGCTGATGTATGCCTACTCAGTCAGAGGACATGTTTGCTTTTGAAGTGTTTAGTTTAAGTAAGAGTTTAATTTTGGAATCATCAGTAGTCAGAAGAACGTTAAGAAACCTAATTTGTTTGTTGAAATATGTAGCAAGGGAATCAGAGAACCTGCAGAGCAAATAAGAAATAACTTATTTACAAGAATGTATACTTGAACAAACTGTATTTAGACTGACATTATTCACTTTCACAAAACATGGGTTTCTAATTAATGTTATTTGAATTATGATGCAGGTCAGTTTCATTCAAATGGTTTCGTTTTGTACGTGGTTTCGTTTTGTACATGGGCCAGTTTCCCAGACACAGATTAAGCGTAGTTTTAGACTAAGAAGAAGCATGTTTAAGAGAGATTCTTCATTCAAAGTAGTTTTAAATCTAATACTAGGCTTAATCTGTGTCCAAAAATTCTATATGTTTATAGAATGACAAATCTAAAGTATTGCAAACACAGCTAATATCTCAGTACATTGTTCGTTATTTCCGTAGCATTCACCACACTATCCTAAAACTATTGACCAAATATGGCCAAAATGATTTATTATTCTCCTCTCATCCCTTATGTAATCTAATTCATATTAAACCTTTGTCTCCCCTATCTTTTATGAAAGTGACATTGAAGCAGGCAATGTGGTAACCATATTGGTTCACCAAAACAACATGCACATCCTGTTGACCCTGGAGAGGAGAGCAGAGGAAGAATAAATGCATAATATAAAATTCACAAGAATGAGTCCAAATATACACTTCACAATATCGGATGCAATCAATATCAAATAACAATTGCACACAAGTTTACCAGTGGTAAATTGTCCAGATTCTTCAACTTCACCGGTTTTTCATAATAAATTCTGCAAATAAACACACACTGAAATGTAAAGTTTAAGAAACACACCCAAGAGAACCAAAATGGTATATTAGTCATCAATCTATTCAATGTATCATTCATTTTTGTACACCATTGTGCTAGAGTGCACCCTGCTAATGCATTCTGTTAATGCGTCCCGTCTATCAATGCTGTCCATGTTTTCAACAGTATAACTTACATTTTAGCATAAGGCCTAAATGCCCTCAAACAAATGTGTATATGGATCAACAAAACATAACCTACACATACAGTCCCTTCAGAAAGTCCCTTCACACCTCTTGACTTTTTCCACCTTTTGTTGTGTTACAGCCTACATTTTAAGTGGATTAAATGCAGGTGTTTTTGTCACTGGCTTACACACAATACCCCATAATGTAAAAGTGGAATTATGTTTTTGAGCCAATCAGTGGTGTTGTGACAAGTTAGGGGTGGTATACAGAAGACAGCACTATTTGGTAGAAGACCAAGTCCATATTGTGAAAAGAACAGGTTAAATAAGCGAAGGCAAACAACATGAAGGTCAGTCAATGAGGAAAAATTGCAGGAACTTTGAACGTTTCTTCAAGTGCAGTTGCAAAAACTATCAAGAGCAATGATGAAACTGGCTCTCATGAGGACAGTCACAGGAAAGGAAAACCCAAAGTTACCTCTGCTGCAGAAGATAATTCATGAGAGTTAACTGCACCTCAGATTGCAGCCTAAATAAGATGCTTCACTAGGTTCAAGTAACAGACACATCTCAACATCAACTGTTCAGAGGAGACTGCATGAATTAGGCTTTTGTGGTCAAATTGCTGCAAAGAAACCATTACTAAAGGAGACCAATAAGAAGAGACTTGCTTGGGTCAAGAAACACAAGCAATTGACATTAGACCAGTGGACATCTGTTCATTTTTTCCCCCAACCGCCGTGTCTTTATAAGACCATAGGTGAACGGATGATCTCGGCATGTGTGGTTCCCACCGTGAAGCATGGAGGAGGAGGTGTGAAGGTGTTGGGATGCTTTGCTGATGATACTGTTGGTGATTTATTTAGAATTCAAGGCACACTTAACCAGCATGGCTACCACAGCATCTCATCTGGTTTTGGATGAGTTGGACCACAGAGTGAAGGAAAAGCAGCCAACAAGTGCTCAGTATATGTGGGAACCCCTTCAAGACTGTTGGTACAGCATTCCAGGTGAAGCTGGTTGAGAGAATGCTAAGCGTGTGCAAAGCTGTCATCAAGGTAAAGGGTGGCTATTTTGATGAATATAAAATCTAAAATCTATTTTGATTTGTTTAACACTTATTTGCTTACTACATGATTCCATATGTGTTATTTCACCGTTGTGATGTCTTCATTGTCTTTGTGATTGTCTTTGTCCCTTGTGATGTCTTCACTATTAATGTAGAAAATAGTAAAAATAAAGAAAACCCCTTGAATGAGTAGCTGTGTCCAAACTTTTGACTGGTACTGTATCTGTAAGGTCCCTCAGTCGAGCAATTAATTTAAAACACAGATTCAACCACAAAGACCAGAGATGTTTTCCAATGCCTCGCAAAGAAGGGCACCTATTGGTAGATGGATAAAAAGCAGACATTGAATATCCTGTTGAGCATGGTAAAGTTATTAATTACACTTGAGGGAGTATCAATATACCCAGCCACGACAAAAATACAGGCGTCCTTCCTAACTCAGTTGGTGGAGAGGAAGGAAACCGCTCAAGGATTTCACCATAAGGCCAATGGTGACTTTTAAACATTAACAGAGTTTAATGGCTGTGATAGTAGAAAACTGAGGATGGATCAACAATATCGTAGTAGACAGCCTACAGGGAGGAGGTGAGGGCCCTCGGAGTGTGGTGTCAGGAAAATAACCTCACACTCAACGTCAACAAAACAAAGGAGTTGATCGTGGACTTCAGAAAACAGCAGAGGGAGCACCCCCCTATCCACATCAACGGGACAGTAGTGGAGAGGGTAGTAAGTTTTAAGTTCCTCGGCGTACACATCACGGACAAACTGAATTGGTCCACCCACACAGACAGCGTGGTGAAGAAGAAGCTGTAGCGCCTCTTCAACCTCAGGAGGCTGAAGAAATTCGGCTTGTCACCAAAAGCACTCACAAACTTTTACAGATGCACAATCGAGAGCATCCTGTCGGGCTGTATCACCACCTGGTATGGCAACTGCTCTGCCCATAACCGTAAGGCTCTCCAGAGGGTAGTGCGGCCTGCACAACGCATCACCGGGGGCAAACTACCTGCCCTCCAGGACACCTACACCACCTGATGTCACAGGAAGGCCATAAAGGTCATCAAGGACAACAACCACTCGAGCCACTGCCTGTTCACCCCGCTATCATCCAGAAGGTGAGGTCAGTACAGGTGCATCAAAGCAGGGACCGAGAGACTGAAAAACAGCTTCTATCTCAAGGTCATCTGACTGTTAAACAGCCATCACTAACATTGAGTGGCTACTGCCAACATACGGACTCAACTCCAGCCACTTTAACAATGGAAAAATTGATGGAAAAATGTATCTCTAGCCACTTTAAACAATGCCACTTTATATAATGTTTACATACCCTACATTACTCATCTCATATGTATATACTGTACTCGATACCATCTACTGCATCTTGATGTAATACATGTATCACTAGCCACTTTAAACAATGCCACTTTTATATGTTTACATACCCTACATTACTCATCTCATATGTATATACTGTACTCGATACCATCTACTGCATCTTGCCTATGCCGTTCTGTACCATCACTCATTCATATATTTTTTATGTACATATTCTTCATTCCTTTACACTTGTGTGTATAAGGTAGTTGTTGTGAAATTGTTAGGTTAGATTACTCGTTGGTTATTACTGCATTGTCGGAACTAGAAGCACAAGCATTTCGCTACACTCACATTAACATCTGCTAACCATGTGTATGTGACAAATACAATTTGATTTGATTTGATACTAACCTAAATGACAGAGTGAAAAGAAGGAAGCCTGTACAGAATACAAATATTCCAAAACATGCATCCTGTTTGAAACAAGGCACTAAAGCAATACTGCAACAAATGCAGCAAAGCAATTAATGTTTTGTCCTGATTAGAAAGTGTCATGTTTGGGGCAAATCCAACAACACAAGAAAATCTGGAATAAGTCAAGGGGTATGAATACTTTCTGAAGGCACTGTCCTGAAGGCACTGTCCTGAAGGCACTGTCCTGAAGGCACTGTCCTGAAGGCACTGTCCTGAAGGCACTGTCCTGAAGGCACTGTCCTCTACTCTGTATTACGGTGTGCATTTAATGCAAGAGAAAGACTTAAGATGTTATTATTAGGGTGAGTTTCTTGACATGGGGCTTAATTCAATCAAACCCGCATTTCTGTATTTACACCATAGTTTTTTCCCCCATTGTCAAATAAACTCACAGACTGGGCTATATAAAAACCTACAACTACAGTACTACCATACAGTGAAGTTTGTAAACAAAGTGAGCATAGCTATGGTAGTTACTGGGTATGATTGAGTTCCAGCCCTGATCTGCTATTAGTACCACACATACCTCCTTTCTTCCAGGAGCAGAAGGAGAAGCGGGGGAAATCGGGCAGGCACAGGGGCTCGTCATGGGATGACGGAGCCACCACTCCTGTGAGCACATTAGTAGACAGGTATAGCTCCTCAATAGACTGCCCTGTGGGAGAGGGATACACAGAGAGGGCAAACACTCACTTCCTGCTGGGGAAAAATTGTGTGACTCAACCTAGTTTTAATTTAGGATCATTGTAGCTTTCACATAGCATCAATGTAGCAGGTGGGGTGAATTTGCCAAAAGTAAATAATTTACCTTGATTTCTGCCTTAAATCAACAATAGGATTTCAAGGCTTATTGGCTTATTCAGAGTGTTCATGCTGACAATGCAATTACATACCATTTACCAACCTAAATTGAATGATGATGATCTGGCGTCTTTTCCCAATGGGTGGATGCAGTTGAATTGATTTATTTCCTACAGTATTCTTCAGGGCAATATGTTTGAAAACATACACTTATACTCAGGCGGTAAGCACATGTTGATGATGTGGAGTGTTTCAACCTCATCTTTTACAGTGAGAGAGGGAATTATGATGTCAGTTCTATTCATTCAATCTCTACATTTCATATTGATGTGTACCATTAAGTTAGGGTCAATCTTATGGTCGGCGTAAGGGAGCTATAACACCAGTGGCTTTGTTAGGAAGGGAAGTGCAAACAGTTAACAAAGGGAAGGCCAAAGAAATATTGAACTCACGAAGCAGAAGTGACACTCTCAAATTGCCCTTGTAGGATGGTGGCATGGGAAGGCATGTGTTAACAATGATGCCAATGTCCTGTAAAGGGTCTGGAAAAAACAAACAGAAACATTAAAGCAACTTAAGACATTATTAAAAACTTTCTTATGAGAAGAAGAAATACCGTGCCTTCAGAAAGTATTCTCACCCCTAGACTTAATTTAAAAAAAAAATGTGTTTCAAAGTGGGATTCAAATTAATTGAATTGTCATTTTTTGTCAGCAATCTACACAAAATAGTCTAACTTCAAAGTGGAAGAAAAGTTCTAACATTTGTAAGGCACTCCCTCTAGGTGCTAGAGGCGTCACTACAGACCCTGGTTCGACCCTGGTTCGATTCCAGGCTGTATCACAACATAAGGTGGTGCACAATTGGCCCAGCATTGTTAGGGTTTGGCAGGGGTAGGCCGTCATTGTAAATGAGAATTTGTTCTTAACTGACTTGCCTAGTTAAATAAAAGTTTATTTTTAAATGTTGTCAAAACTGTGACTTCACCACTGTCTTCTTGGTAAGCAACTAAATTTGGTCTTGTGTTTTAGGTTATTGTCTTGCTGAAAGATGAATTAATCTTCCAGCGTTTGGTGGAAAGCAGACTGAATCAGGTATTCCTCTAGGACTTTGCCTGTGCTTAGCTCCATTCCATTTATTTTTTGTCCTGAAAAAAAAAAAACAGTCCTTAATTATTACAACCATGCCCATAACATGAAGCAGCCTATGCTTGAAAATAATGAGAGTAGGTGTAAGTAATGTGTTGTATTGGATTTTCCCCAAACATAACACTTTGTATTCAGGAAAAAACAAAGTGTTTTTGCAGTATTACTTTAGTACCTTGTTGCAAACATGATGCATGTTTTGGAATATTTTTATTCTGTAAAGACTTCCTTCTTTTCACTCTGTTAATTAGTTTAGTATTGTGGAGTGACTACAATGTTGTTGATCCATCCTCAGTTTTCTCCCATCACAGCCTTTAAACTGTGCAACCATACAGAGTGAGTCCCTGCAACTTATTATGTGACTTGTTAAGCACATTTTCACTCCTGAACATATTTAGGCTTGCCTTTACAAAGGGGTTGAATAATTATTGACTCAAGACATTTCAGCTTTTCATTTTTAATTAATTTGTAAAAAAAAAAAAAGAAAGAATAATAATAATCTAAAAACATCATTCCACTTTAACATTATGGGGTATTGTGTGTAGGCCACAAAAGAAAACCCCTTACAATTTGAAATGCAGGATGTAACACAACAAAATGTGGAAAAAGTCAAGGGGTGTGAATAGTTTCTGAAGACACTGTAGCCCCACTGGGGTAGTGCTATAGCCCTACTCAGCGTCAAGGAATCCAAACGTGCTGTTCAATAATACCTTCTTGGTAGGCAGTAGTCGCTAACATTAACTCACTTTTTGCCTCATTACTGTCATGTTTGCTTCCTTGCCACTGGGCACAAACTGGTTGACTCAGTGTTGTTTCCAACGTGGAGTAGATGTTGAATTGACATCTGTGCCCAGTGTTTTTGTACTGTCGTATTATCACATAGTGAGTTGCTTTGCAAATGAAAAGGAATATTTTCTTTAAAACTCACCACAGCTGTGATAGAATATCTGCAGTTTGTCCATGTTGCAAATAGTGTGGACAGGTCATTGGACCTCCTGAACTAACCCCCACTGGGGTCAGTAGGCCAGCAGGATAGCTAGAACCAAGAGCAGAGCTTGGTGAGGCATAGTTCCTTCCATACACTCTTTGGATCTTGTCAGGACTTAAGACCAGGCTCTCACTGGGTGACTGATCTTTGCTCTCCGCACAGCAAGAGGAGGTAACCAGCATGACAGACTTCCCCAATTTCAGTGTGTGTGTGTGTGTGTGTGTGTGTGTGTGTGTGTGTGTGTGTGTGTGTGTGTGTGTGTGTGTGTGTGTGTGTGTGTGTGTGTGTGTGTGTGTGTGTGTGTGTGTGTGTGTGTGTGTGTGTGTGTGTGTGAGAGAGAAAGATAATGAGTGTGAGACACAGACACACAGACAGAGAGAGAGAGAGAGAGAGACTGTTTATTATCTACTTCACTTGCTTTGGCAATGTTAACATATGTTTCCCATGTGAATAAAGCCCTTACATTGAAATTGAATTGAGAGGGAGAGAGAGAGAGAGACAGAGACAGAGAGAGAGAGAGAGAGAGAGAGAGAGAGAGAGAGAGAGAGAGAGCCCCCCTCTTCAACATATATATCAACGAATTGCTGAGGGCACTAGAACAGTCTGCAGCACCCGGCCTCACCCTACTAGAATCTGAAGTCAAATGTCGACTGTTTGCTGATGATCTGGTGTTTCTGTCCCCAACCAAGGAGGGCCAACAGCAGCACCTAGATCTTCTGCACAGATTCTGTCAGACCTGGGCCCTGACAGTAAATCTCAGTAAGACAAAAATAATGGTGTTCAAAAAAAGGTCCAGTTCCCAGGACCACGAATACAAATTCCATCTAGACACTGTTGCGGTTCATACCTCGGCCTAAACATCAGCGCCACAGGTAACTTCCACAAAGCTGTGAATGATCTGAGAGACAAGGCAAGAAAGGCCTTCTATGCCATCAAAAGGAACGAAAAATTCAACGTACCAATTAGGATCTGGCTAAAAATACTTAAATCAGTTACAGAACACATTGCCCTTTATGGTTGTGAGGTCTGAGGTCTGCTCACCAACCAAGAATTCACAAAATGGGACAAACACCAAATGGAGACTCTGCATGCAGAATTCTGCAAAAATATCCTCCGTGTACAACGTAAAACACCAAATAAAGCATTCAGAGCAGAATTAGGCCGATACCTGCTAATGACCAAAATCCATAAAAGAGCCGTTAAATTCTACAACCACCTCAAAGGAAACAATTCCCAAACCTTCCATAACTAAGCCATCACCTATAGATAAATGAACCTATAGAAGAGCCTCCTAAGCAAGCTGGTCCTGGGGCTCTGTTCACAAACACAAACACACCCCACAGAGCCCCAGGACAGCAACACAATTAGACCCAACCAAATCATTAGAAAGCAAAAAGATAATTACTTGACACATTGGAAAGAATTTACAAAAACAACTGAGCAAACTAGAATGCTATTTGGCCCTAAACAGAGAGTACACAGTGGCAGAAT